>NW_027513403.1:0-202557 GCF_048772815.1 Callospermophilus lateralis
TCTCTGAGCCCTTGCATGCCGGACTCCCAATAAACCCTTTGAGGTTGCATTAGACAGTCTCTTGGTGGTCTCTTCCACCGACGCTCACCCGACCTTTACTTCTGGTGGCCCCAGCGAGATCCGGCAGGTGCAGATGAAAGACCCCCAATGGGCTCCTCTGGGGGTAAATAAGGCCCCTCTTTCTGGTTTCAGGATTCAGGTTAGGGTTTGACAAAATGGCTATTGGTAAAGAGCGTGAGCTCTCTCCCACGGTGGCTGACACACATGTCACAGAGCCACAGGCCATGTTCCTGTGGGATGGACTCGGGAAATCGAGGAACCATAGTCTCCTCGACTCAGTGATATTTTCTTTCAGATTTGGAATTGGCAGCCCATCAGGATTTGCCCGCTACTCAGTCCTGGTCTCAGTATTGGACGTCCATTGTCTGTCTTTATTGTCTTGTCTTGTCTTTGTCGTGTGTCTTTGCTTTCACTGTCTGTGTATATTTCATTATGGGACAGAGCACTTCAATGCCTCTGTCCCTGACCCTTAATCACTGGACCAAAGTCTGCTTAAGGGCTCAGATTCTTTCTTTTTCATTAAAACACCAGACCTGGCAGATTCTGTGTCTCAGAATAACCCACCTTTGTAGTCGGATGGCCCCTAGAAAGATGTTTCTACTTCGCACTAATTTGAAAAGTCTGAGATATTGTCTTTCAGCCGGGGCCACAAAGCCATCCAGATCAATAGCCATATATCTTAACTTGTCAGGACCTCTGCAAATCTCCTCCTCCATGGGTGAAGCCTTTCCTTGTCCCTGCACCCACTCCTACTCCTTCCCCTACGATTCTATCTCTCAAACTCTCTGCTCCTCAACCTCCACCCTCTGTTCTCCCTGAGTCTCAAGACTCTACTCGTCCTTATCCTCTGCCCTTGTCCCCCAACCCCCAAAACCCTGTAAGTAATTCCCCTGCTGCTTACTCAGCCTCTCCACCATTCGAGGAAGCCAGGATGGCCCAGCACCCTCCAGATGACTGTCCAATGGCACACACAGCCCCTCCTTCCCTAGAGGAAGCTGGCCCGGCTAAAAAAACTCAGAGAACTCGCCAACGTTTTCACACCTGCCTACTTGGGATGACTGCCAACAACTCCTAGGGACTCTCTTCACGACAGAGGAATGAGAGGAAAAACCTCCTGGAAGCTAGAAAAAAATATCCTCGGACTTGATGGGCGACCAACACAACTTCCCAACATAATCAAAGCCGGTTTCCCCTTAAACCAACCCAACTGAGACCCCAACACCTTTGAAGATAGGGAGCATATGTCCAATTATTGCCAGGCTCTTATAGCGGGTATCCAAGGGGCCGCTAGGTGACCAACTAATTTGGCCATGGTAAGAGAAATTATTAAAAGGCCTGATGAATCTTCCTCTATGTTTCTAGAGAGAATTATGGAGGCATATAAGAAATATACTCCTTTCGATCCTCAGGCAGCAGATCAAAAGGCATCTGTCATGATGGCCTTAATTGGGGAAGCTGCCATGGATATTAAAAAAAAAAAAGTTAAAAGAGAGATTTAGTCAGAGAAGCCAAAAAAAATATACTATAAAAGAGAAACAGGGAAAAAAAAAGGGAGCAAAGGGATGATGAGAGAAGCAAAAGAAAGACTAAGGCATTGACTTAGATCCTGGTCACAACCAGAAAGAGGCCAGAAATTAAGACATAAGGTGACAGGAAGGGATACCTGGGCCCGTGCCAGAGGCCACCCCTGGCCTCAGATCAATGTGCCTACCATAAAAAAAGGACACTGGGCCAAAGAGTGCCCTATAAAGAGACAGACACGCCAGCCAGCCATTCTGACTCTGGAGGATGACTAAGAAAGTTGGGGCTCAGATTCCTTCCCCTAGCTCAGGGTAACTTTTGAAGAGTAGGGTACCCCAGTAAACTTTGAAATGAATACAGGAGCAGTATACTCAGCCCTTAGGGCCCCATTGGGCCGTCTATCAAATAAAAGGTCTGTAGTTCAAAGGGCTAATGGCAGTAAATATCGGGCTTAGACTACTAAGAGGACCATGGACCTGGGGAAAGGAAAAATCCATCACTCCTTCCTAGTAATCCCAGAATGCCCGCACCCATTGATGGGCAGAGATCTGCTCACCAAGCTCTGGGCTAAAATAACTTTTAACCCTGAAAGCCCCCAAAAGAAATTTCTAAATCCTTCATTAAAAACTCCTATAGTCACGGCTGTAACTATATTAGTAGAAGATAAACATCCACTCTTCACACCCCCCAAGACTGATCAAACAGGCAAGCTACCGCAGAAATGGATAACAGATTACCGAGATGCCTGGGCAAAAACTGCTGTGTTAGGCCTGGCCGTGAAACAACCTCCAATAACAGTGGAGTTAAAAACCTCAGCCTCCCCAATCAATGTCAAATAATATCTTCTAAGCATAAAAAGCTAAAGATGGGATAAGGCCCTATATTCAGAAATATCTGGCCTTAGGGGTCCTAAGGCCCTGTCAATTGGCCTGGAACACTCCCCTGTTATTAGAAGAAAAAGCCAGGAACCGGGGACTATCAACCTGTTAAAGACCAAAGAGAGATCAACAACAGAGTGCAGGACATTCACCCCACAGTACCTAATCTGTTCAAACTGCTTAGAACTCTGAACCCTGAGCAGAAATGGTATACTGTTCTGGACTTAAAAGAAGCTTTCTTTTGCTTGCCTCTGCATAAAGATAGTCAGTTGCTGTTTGCTTTTGGGTGGGTAGACCCAGAAACTGGAAAGTATAGTCAACTAACTTGGACTAGACTCCCAGAGGGGTTCAAAAACTCCCCCACTCTCTTTGATGAAGCCCTCCACAGAGATCTCAACAATTTCAGAACTACACACCCCGAAGTCACCCAGCTTCAATACGTGGATCACCTGCTACTGGCATCCAACACCAAGGAAAACTGAACTGGGACCCAAGCACTATTATCGGAGCTTTCTCAACTCGGGTATAGAGCTTCTGCCAAAATTGCCCAATTTGCCAGCAAGAAGTAATCTTCCATGACTATTTCCTCAGGGGCGGTAAACGATGGCTCACTGAGCCCAGAAAACAAACCGTTGAGCAGATACCAACCCCATCTTACAGCAGACAACTAAGAGAGTTTCTTGGGATTGCTGGGTTTTGCAGGTTATGGATAAATGGGTTCGCGTCCTTAGCTGCTCCTTTATACCCGCTGTTAAAGGGAGATGCCCAATTCCAATGGACCCCTGAGTAACAGGAAGTTTTAGATAACATCTAAGGACACTGACACTGAACGCCTCAACTTTACTGAGCTCAGCCTGCAATTACAGAAAGCCCTACACTAAGTTAAAAATGTACGTCAACTCACTCACCTTGGTTCAAAGAAACTGCAGGCACTCCTGTAGGATTAAGAACAGAGTTTTCCACTAACCAACACACAGCGAAAGAAAAAAACTGAACCGGTAACAAAAGCCTGTTGGGTCAGTCAATTGTTTAATGCTTACCCTTCCAAGTTTCTTAGAGGAAAGCACCTATGAGGAACCAGACAAGGACAATTCTGGGAAGTGGACATTACTGAAATTAAGCCAGCAAGGTATGGACTTAAATATCTCCTAGTCTTTGTAGATACATTTTCAGGATGGATTGAAGCCTTACACACACACACACACACACACACACACACAGAAAAAAAAAAAAAAAAAAAAACAACGGCCCAAATGGTTCTCAAGAAGATCCTGGAAGATATTTTTCCAAGATATGGTCTGTTTAAGGTAATAGGGTCTGATAATGGACTTGTGTTCATGGCCCAGGTAAGTCACGTGTGGATTAATTGTAAGTTACATTATGCTTATATACCCCAGAGCTCAGGAGAGGTAGAAAAAATAAATAGAACCGTTAAAGAGACCTTAACAAAATTAAGCTTAGAGACTGGCATAAAAGATTGGACTATGCTCCTGCCTTATGCACTGTTTCATGTGAGAAATACTCCCTCAGTTTCTTTGTGTAACCTCACCCCCTATGAAATTCTCTATGATGCCCATCATCCAGTAAGGGACCTAATCCCCAACTCTAAGGCCTAACAATCCCTTCCACACCCCTTGCTTGACAGACTTAAAGCCATTGAAAGAACTCAGTGATAACTGTGGAAACAGCTGGCCACTGCCTACCAACCTGGGGACGAGGGGATTCCACATCAATATCAAGTAAGAGACTTCGTCTACATAAGACAACATCAGGTGTCATTCCTAGAACCCCGCTGGAAAGGAACATACCAGGTGCTACTTATAACACCTACAGCGGTAAAAGTAGACAGAATCACTTTTTGGATCCATGCCTCTCATCTAAAGCCTTCGCTGTGTCCAGACTCTGGTTGGAAACTGGAAAAGACTGGTAACCATTTCAAATTTCGTATTCGCTATGTGGACAAGACTGTAGACTCTCAACTTGGCCACCAGTACTCCTAACCCTCATCAGCCTGTTCAGCAGTGAAGGCTGATCTCAAATCCTACTAGACAAGAAGTATGGTATATCTCGCATACAGCCCCCTTATGGACCTGGTGGCTATCTCTCCACCCAGACATTTTTCAGCTTGGTATACGTCTTTCCTATTGAGATAACCCTGATGAAGAGGATCCCACTAAAGTTTCATTAAATCCCTTCCGTTCCATAGATAATTGAAACAAACATTATGGATGCACAGAAACGCGAGCCAGATTCAGGTTGGCTAGCCTAGATTACGATGTATGCCCGGCGGACTATCAAAGCCACGAACAGCCATGGCTGTGTGGGGGAAAAGCCAACTTCTTGTGTAACTCATGGGGATGTGAGCATACCGGGGCTGCCTGGTGGAACCCAAACTCCTCATCACATTCAGTACACAGCATTGGCCATATTACCAATTAGACAACCAAAAGCTATGGCCCCCAGAGGGTTCTCTAGATCCTCAAATTCTGCGTGACATTTTTAACTTCGGCAAGTGCTCAAAAGGGGAAAATTCCCCTATGCGGAATCCTTTTCCCTCCTTCACTCACATCCTGTACTATGCTTCTCCAATAGTTCCTCACCCTCAGTCTTCTGCTCTAGAGTCTCTGCTGTCACTCCCACCTCAGCAACGTGATTTCTCACCTCCAATTACTAGATCAAAAACCCAAACCTCTGCCAGTTCTCAGACCATTGCCCCCTTGCTGAGGTAGCAGGTACCGAGGTACCCCTCCACTCACTCACTCCTCTCTTTTTCTGTCTGTGCCTGCACTAGGTCCCACCAAGTCCTCTAAGAAGCTAAACCAAAGCTCAAACCAGCTGAGAAGAGCCCTCAGACCCCTCTCCAAGATGTAATAAAAATGGCCTTTAAAGTTGCTTTGTCATCACTGAAAACAGGTTTCTAAAAATTTAAAGTCCCTCAGGGGTTTTTGGAATACTCACTCCCATCTTCACCTCTGCTCTACCTGTTCTACTGCTCAAGTTTTGTTCTAGGAAAATCCCAAACCCCTTTTCCATTATTCTTTTACATCTCATCTTCCTCATTCTCAGATCCACGGAGCTGCTCTCAGCCTCGCCTTCCCAGTCTTCCCCCTCTGTACCAGGTCCATAGATATGTCTTAAATGACCTTCTCCAGAAGTCTTCACCGAGGCTTACATTAGGTCTTTCAGCAAAAGAGTCCCTCTGAAAGAGTTCAATGTAGATAAACTTCCACTTTTCGTGTTGCCCTGTTCTACTTGGCCACTGGCTGGAAAAATCACCACCCCTAAGCTTGACACCGCCTTACTAGGTTTTCACAAAATATGTGAACAAAGCCTCTGGCCTTGAGCTGGGGCTTCACAGAGATGACTACATTTCTAAGATAAAAAAGTTACCAACTGGGCTTCATGGTGACAGCTGGCAGGGAGAAAAAAAAGAGACAAAAAAGCTCTCCCTTTCCAAGGTGTCCTTGAAAAGTTAACTTGCCCAGAACAGAGGAACAAAAACAGAAACAAAAACTGATTTTTGTGAATTTCTACAGACTGTGAACTTCTGATCCACTTCCCTTACATGTTGGGTACAAATTCTAAAACTACCAAAACTTGGGGTTCAGGGGATTAATTGATTACAACAGAAGCAATGTCCTCTAAATACGGATGCAACCAAATAAGGCTGTTTTCCTGTGTTTGGTGCTATCTTAGGTCCCTTTCCTTGTCCATCCCTACAGCAGTATAATTCTATACACTTTAACATTATTTATATTTTCATAAAATGGTCAATATATGTGATTAATTATGTAATGATGCAGATGTTTTCCAGAGTTCTCTATCATGACGTAGGTTCATTTAAAGATCAAATAGGGGGGCATACAACCCGGTTCCAGCGGGAACCTGTATCCCTCACTTTAGCCATCCTATTAGAAATAATAGTTGCTTAAGGGGTGGGCTAGTCCATGAGACACAACAAAGACACAATTAAAAGCAGAAATAGGCCAAACCTTAAAGACATTAAAAACCGACATCACAGCTTTACAGGAATTTTAACCTCTCTCTTTCTGAAGTTGTTTTACAAAGCAGGCGAGTGTTGGACCTCCTCTTCATGAGAGAAAGGTGCCTTTTTGCTTGCATTGAGGGAAGAATGTTGTTTTTGTGCCGACAATACTGGAGTTGTAAAAGAATCTATGAATAAATTAAGAAAACGACTTGAAGAGCGTCAAAGAGAGACAGAGGCCCCAAAAGGGAGGTTTGAGTCTTGGTTCACATAGTGACCTGATTAACTGCGCTTTTATCTGCCATGGCCGGTCCATTAAAATTCCTCATATTATTGCTAACTGTAGGACCCTGTTTGCTCAACCGTGTAGTTTTCTTTCTAAACCAAATCGAACCTGTTATTAATCCTAACCATACACTGTTCTCTCAATCTAATTTTACAGAAGAGCAGGGACAGAATTGGTATTAAAATACAGGAAAAAAGAGGATCTTCCACCTGCTGAAAACCTCAAAGGTCCACGTAGAAATGATCCCTGGAGAAGATGTAGGCAAGAATGAAGGACCTGAGAGAGCAAAAGTCTTCCATGGCAAACAACCTGCTCAGGATGAAGGGATGTGTCTGAATCAGCCACTCTCTTCTTAATGTAGAGAAGATGGACCAAAGCAGGCATGTGTTGAGAGCTGCTCCTGCATGCCTATGGTTGACATACCTCTCTGACCTGTGAAAGTGTCACAGGAAGTAGGAGCAGCCTCCCTCTCATGGGAACCTTGGAAGCAACTGTTAGGACAAAGTTGTGGCCAAGGCAGTGACCTCATTCAGTTCCAAAATTAAGTGACTTCACCTAACTTCCTTGGTGATGGAACTCTCTGAACTTGGAATCCAGGAAGCCAGGCACCCAGAGCCAGTCCCAGTCCCAGTCCCATTGGTCAAACTTATTTTGATTTACCAAGGACAGACTCAGTCTTTCTTGGGACCTACTGATTTAAGGATGGCCAAATGCAAGGAAAGCTATGAAGAGGGGCCTCTCCTGAGAAAGCACGCAGTGGCTCACCGTTGGCTCCTGACAACTTCACAGAGTTGGCCAAAAGACCAGATTTGAGACAGAACAGGCTATTTCCAGGGAACATAATAAGGCCCACCAGACAGAGGACACTCCGGATAGTCACAGACCTACTTGGGGGAAGGAGGTGCCTTTGTGGTGTGGGTATGGGTTTGTGGTTTTGTCTCATGTTCTGAGAATAGGTATGAAAGGCGGTTTGTTTTGTTTGGAGTGAACTGTTTCTAGTAAGTCGTTTGACAAGGCGAGAATTTCTATGTCTGTGTATCCCACTGTGTCCGTGGTTGTAGACATTAGAAAACAGAATGCATCAATTAATATGTCCTGTCTAGTAGAAAGCTTCACAGCATTCATCCTGCCCTATTTATGAATGGACTGTAGCTTGCCTTATTGATGTGCAACACCTGCTATCTTCCTTAGTTTCTGTTTTATTCCTGAATTCTGGCCACTCTCCAGAATAGGTTCATGGTTTTCTGTTTAAGATATGTACAACCTTGAAGCTCTGTGACATGACCATGTCCTGTATAGCTGAAGGGAATGGTGAGCATCTCAGAAAACTCAGATATCAGTGTGACCAGGAAAGTCTTAGTGGAGAAACCCTGCTTGGGGCCTTTTGTTTACCTACTCTTCTTTTGCCCTGAATGTCAGGAAGGTCTTTTCCTCAGTCCACCACTTTGTGAAGCCTGAAAAAAACAGTTTTCAAATGGAAATGAATGGGCATTACCTGTGGCTCTTTGCTTAATTGCTTTGGAAAGGATGTGTCTGAATCAGCTTATTTACCCTGTGTGAGGCTGTGGCTTAGATTCTCAGGTCCTGATGGATCTAAAGAAAGATCCCATGTGTACATCCAAAACCAAAATGGCCAAAAGAGCAGTCCTTGTGGATGAAGTCTCTCGCCTTCCTCTGTAACTTTCCTGACCTCCATCAAGTCAGATTAGGGATCCTTTGGGTCAAATGAGTTCTTCAAAGCCTTGCAGAGTCTAGCCCATAGTTGCTTGGGTTTTCTCAAGACTCCAATTCACATAAAGAATCCAAACCCTACAGTCATTTGGCCTCAAATTGAAGAAGCGGAGCAGTATTAACGGGAGGCCTATTTAATCTCTTCTGGTTCACAAGAAGGGTGTCCAGGCACCCTGAATTTAGGCAAATTAGGTGCAAAAGAGCTTATTTTGGACACGGTCTTGGGCTTTGCCCCTCATGGAAAACTCCAGCCATAGTGGAGTTTATTGTGAGTGTCTATATGGAAGAAGATGGGCGCCACGTTGGAGTGTTTTGGTTTAAATTGTGGTCATTTGGGTGGCGGTTGGAAGAGATGACTTGGTCCACATGTTCTTGAACTCTGGTGTGATTCCCTTAGAGTCTGAGTTCTTCAACTGACCTCAGAGAAGTATTGCCATGAATAGTGTTGAGATTTTTGGAAGCCAGGCATGAGCATCAACCTTGGAAACTGAGTTCTAGGCCCAGGGTGGCTTTCCACAGAGCACTGAGCCTCTCAGCCAGGATACCACAAATTTTATTCTGAAAGACTTGGCACCCATAGTTGAGAGTCAAAACTCATATGGACCTCACATTGTAGACCTAAATGGGCATAGCATCATATGATCTTTTGGCCACTCTTTGGGAAGCCTTACCTGTGAGTGTTCTCCAGAGATTTCATTGAAATGAGCTTCCTAACCATTTAATGGTTCCTGAAAAAATTGAAACTCACAGTGCCTCCAACTTCATCCTTAAAAAATGGCTAGATAAATACCATGAAATTTTTGAATTTCCCATCACCAGGTGGCACTGGAAAACCTTTTGATGTCCTGTTGCTGATCATGAATATACCAGACAGTGCCTTGATTGACTGGGTTTCATGTAAATGGTGTAGAACAGAGATGCCAGTAAGTTGGACTTTGTTGAGTAGTAGGTTAGAGCAGTGGTGGGCAGGTATGTGATAAAACATCTGTGGTGGGGCCATGTGGATCTTCCATTGGCTTCCAAATGGCTTGTGACTGACATGGTGCAGCCAGCAGAACCTTCCATGTAAAGGCAAGTTGTTATATGGAGAGGTTTCAGGACATTGTTCAGAATCAGGTTGCTATGGTCAAGGGGGCAAGATATGTGGGATAGGATCCTGGTTCTTGTATCCTCCTGCAAAACCTGACCCACCATACATGACAGAACTTCCTCTTGCATTGTGACCCAGTTGAACTCCTTGTATTTTGTGAAGCAAATACCAAACTCTCAGTGCAGCAAGAAGAAACACCACGAAAATGGAAGATGACCATATGCCTTCACAGTGCACACTGGCACACATTTAGCCCCCAGTGGCCACAGTTTATCTAAAAAGAGAATTCAGCACTGCTGCCTCATGTACATTGGGAAATAAGAAACCATGTCCTCCAGGTCTCATAGATGCAGACCAAGCTTTTATGGTCTCCCTAGAAAGGAAGCTAAAGCTTTTGACAACAACATATTTTTCAAGTGCCCAACCTCACAGGCAGTTTCTCAAGAAGTCTCTAGGCCAGCAGACCTCCATGTTTGTGGAGTTTTTACCCTGTCCCATACTTTTGGAAACTACTCTACCACTTCCAAGGTTGTGAGCTCCTGAGCATATTGCATTCCACAAATTTATTCACAGATTTTCTAAATCTTCTCCTCTAATTGTGTCTTACTTGGGGTGAAGGGATTGTCAAGGCATTGTTCTGGTTGAGAGTGGGAATAATTTTGTGTAGCACATATTTACATACACATTGGATTCATTGTTCAATTTTCCATTCGAAATACTGAATCCTTGACACTAACCCATACCTTACTAGACTCTGACTATTAATTCTAATATGATGGAGAAAAATAACTGAAACAGATTAGAAATACTAATACTAGCACTTCAGAAGAGGCATGGTGTATAGTTGGTCTTGCCTTTTGCATGATATAGGGTAGGAGTTATAAATCTTGTCAATTTTTTGTTGAAATAGTTCTGCATGTGTTTTTAAAGTTAACACATCTGTGAATTCCTGTCTCCATTTTTCTGTAGCCTATTCAGCACATGTATTTTTATACGCACATATAGAATCCTACCTGGTATCACACGTATATTCTTGAGAGGTGGCTAACTTGGCAGATACAAAGTGTGAGAAGAGATCACTCCTCATTAATACTTTTGGAACTGAAAATTCAGACTATGAGTGAGCTTCTTAGTTCAAGAACATTATACATAAATCCATGTTCAGTAAAATTAATATTTTTGGATCTGTGGATGATATATATTTCACAATGAATTTTAATTGGCATATATATTGCTACTTTTTAATGTCTCTGTGTGTGTTTTGTGTGTGTGTGTGTGTGTGTGTGTGTATATATATATATATATATATATATATATATATATATACTCTCTAGATTTTTCAAAATATAAAATATATGTGTCCTATTATACACTCCCTAAATTCATTCTTGTTCATGTATGTGGTTTTATATTAAACTTTTCATAAGATTATTTTAAAAATATTCATCCACCTGAAATACGTATTTGTTTTCTAGTACTAAAAAGTTACTTCAGTGAATGGTGCAAACAAATCCTTATATTTTTACACTAGCTGACGCACTTTAACATCAATGCAAGTAGATTCCTATGGGACATGATGTGTATTTTGACGTTCATTTTTATTAAACACTGGTACATTACTATTTCTGCAGTTTTTGTACATCATAGAATATACATTTCATCCACAAGTTCACAAATTTAAAGAAATTTGTAACACATTCAATCACTTCCTGCTTCAAAACATATGTATTCCTCCTTGTTTTTGACTGGTCATTTCATGAGACTTCTTTCCAAACACATTATTTTCGATTTCCATAATCAATTTTGAAGCAAAATTCACACACTCTTTATGATAAACCACAACCGTAATATTACCATTAGATGTATTACTGCTTGGAATGAATGTATATATATCAATATATGATTCCTGTGTATGTTCAGATATCAATTCAATCCATTATTTAAAGTTGGAACAAGTTATATTATTTATTCGCAGTATGGTCTATTCATGCATTATCTCTATATTCATACATACATGGTACACCTATATGTACCTCCAATACTAATTTATACCCCTTCAAAATATTGCTCCAAGAAATGGTGCAAGAAAGACTCATGTCACCTGATATACATATACGTTTTATCACAGTAATATTCTGGCCACAAAATGCAAAGTCACACTTACGATTGTACCAAAGCCTAAATGGAATGTGAGTATGGGTTATGAAAATCACCCATGTCCACGTTGCCTAATGCTCTCAAATGTCAATCCTATTGGTGACTACATATTTGTTACTTCCTAAGATTATATATTCAATCTCAAGCCTGTTGAAAGTGTCTATTGCTATCACTCACTTTATACTTTGCCTGATTTCCTAATGTCGCTATTGATATCTGCTTTCCTACATATTTTCCCCATTTCATCACTGTGACTGACTCTTCACATGTGCTGACATTTACATTTTCTGTCTACCTGAAAACCTATTGCTAAAGAACTATTTGTCCAAATGCTATACTCACACTTTTTTCTAATCCTACCAACTATCTTCCTAATCCTACCGACTCTCCCTCTTTGAATGGTTGTTCTCCTCAACATTCAATCATCCAAGTTATCAGGTACTATGCCATTGTGTATAACTTTATCTGAGACATCTGTGCAGAACATAATTAAATGCTAAGTATCCCAATCAAGGACCTAATGCCCTTCTGGGCTTCAAATGTTACCGAGATTTCTGTTTTCATTCATATATTTCACCTATATAATCTTATATATATCGCAGTTTCCCAATACCATTATTCATCCAGCAGAATAATCCTAACCCAAATCAAACATGTTATTAACCGTAACCATACACTGTTCCCTCAATCTAACTTTACAGAATAGCAGGGACAGAGTTGGTCTTACAATACAGGAATGTAGGAGATCTTCAACCTGCAGAGAACCTCAAAGGTCCATGCAGAAATGATCCCTAAAGAAGATGTAGGCAGCTATGAAGGACCTGAGAGTGTGAAAGTCATCTTTCATGACAAAAAAAAAAAAAACAGGTCAGGATGAAGGGATGTGTCTGAAGCAGTCTCTCTCTTCTTAATGTAGAGAAGATAGACCAAACCAGGCTTGTGTGGAGAGCTGTTCCCGGGTGCCTGTGGTTGATATTCCATTCTAGCTTGTGAAAGTGTCATGGGAAGTAGGGGCAGGATCCATCTCAGGGACCCTTGGAAGCAACTGTTAAGACAAAGTGTTTGCCAAGGCAGTGACCTCATTCAGTTCTAGACGAAGTGACCTATGTCACTTTCTTGTTGATGGAACACTCTGAACTTGGGATCCAGGAAGCCAGGCACCCTGAGGCAGTCCCAGTCCAAGTCCCAGTGGTCTCAAATGTTTGGATTTAAGAAGGACAGAGTCAGTCTTTCTTGGCAACTAAATTGAAGCTGGACAAATGCCAGGAAAGCTCTGAAGAGGGGCTTTACCTGAGAAAACAGGCAGTGGCTCACAGCTGGCTCCTGATAACATCACAGTTTTGGCCAAGGAGACCAGATCTGACATAGCACAGCCCATTTCGGGGGAACATAGTATGGCCCACCAGTCAGAGGACGCTCTGGATAGTCACAGACCTCTTTGGGAAAAGAAGGTGCCTTTGTGGGTGTGTGTGTGTGTGTGTTTTTGATTTTGTCTCATGTTTTGAGAATATGTAGGAAAGTCGGTTTGTTTGGTTTGGAGTGGACTGTTTCTAGTAAGTCCTTTGAGAAGGCGAGTGTTTCTATGTCTGGATATCCCACTGTGTCCGTGGTTGTAGACAATAGAAAAGAGAATGCATCAATAGATGTGTCCTCTCTAGTAGAAATCTTTGCAGAATTCATCCTGTCCAATTTATGAATGGACTGCAGGTTACCTTATGGATGGGCAACACCTACTACCTTCCTACATTCGTGATTTCTTCCTGAATTCTGGCCACTCTCCCATAGGCTCATGGTTTTGTGTTCAAAATATGTATCTCCTCCACAATCTGGGACATGGCCATGTACTGGATAGCTGAAGAGAATGGTGAATATCTCAGAAAACTCAGATATCAGTGTGACCAGGAAAGTCTCAGTGGAGAAAATCTGCTTTGGGATTTTGCTTACCTATTGTTCTGTTGCCCTGAATGTAAGGAAGGTCTTTGCCTAAGGCCCCACATTTCCAATGCCTGAAAAAAACAGTTTTCAAATGGAAATAAATGGGCATCACCTGTGGCTCCTGGCTTAATTGCTTTGCAAAGGGATATGTCTGAATCAGCCTCTCAGTGCAGTTTGAGATTATCGCTTAGATTCTCAGCACCTGATGGATCTAAAGAAAGATCCCATGTGTGCATCCAAATCCAAAATGGCCAAAAGAGAAGTCATTGTGATGAAGTCTCTTGCCTTCCTCTGTAAGGTTCCTGATCTCCATCAAGTGATAACAGGGATCTTTGGGTCAACTGAGTTCTTCAAGCCCTGCAGAGGCTAGCCCATAGGTGCTTGGGTTTTCTTATGACTGCAAATCACATAAAGAAACTATACCCGACAGTCAGTATGCCTCAAATTGGAAAAGCGGAACAGTATTAATGGCATGCCTCTTTGATCAGTCCTGGTTCACAGGAACGTTGTCCAGGAAACACTGACTTTAGACAAATGAAGGGCAAGGGAGCTTATTTTGACATTGTCTTGGGCTGTGTGCCTCATAAAAACTTCCAGCCAAGGTTATGATGAGTGACTATATGGAAGAAAATGAGGGCCATGTGGGAGTGTTTTGGTTTTAATTCTGGTCATTGGTGTGGCGGTTGGAAGAGATGACTGGGTCAACTGGTCTTGAACTCTGGTGTGTTTCCACGTAGAGACTGAGTTTTGAAACTGATCTCAGAGAAGTATTGCCATGAATTGTGTTGGGATTTTAGGAGGCCACGCATGAGAGTCGAACTTGGAACCTGAGATCTAGGACCAGGGTGGCTTTCCACAAAGAACTGGGAATCTCAGCCTGGATATCACATGATTTTATTCTGAAAGACTTGGCAGCCATAGTTGAGAGTCAAAAGACATAGGACCTCACATTGTAGACCTCAATGGTCCTGGCTTCAAGTGACCTTTGTCCACTCTTTGGAAAGCCTTGCCTGTGAGAGTTCTCTAGAATTTTCTTTGAAATGAACTTTCTCAACATTTAATGGTTTCTGAATAATTGAAATCCACAGTGCATCCAACGTCATCCTTGAAAAATGGCTAGATAAATAACACGAAATTTTTGAAATTTCCATGACCAGGTGGAACTGCAGAAACTTTCGATGTCCTGTTGCTTACCATGAGTGTACCAAACAGTGCCTTGATTGACAGGGTTTAATGAAATTTGTTTAGAACAGAGAAGCCAGTATTTTGGAGCCTGCTGAGTAGTGGGCCTAGAGCAGTGGTGGAGAGGTGTGTGATAAAACATCATGGTGGGGCCATTTGTATCTGCCATTGGCTTCCAAATGGCTTGTAACTGACAGAGTTCAGACATCAGGCCCTTATATGTAAAAGCATCTTGTTATATGGCGTAGTTTCAGGGCAATGTTCAGAATCAGGTTGCTATGGACAAGCGGGCAATCTTTGAGAGATAGAAGCCTGGTTGGTGAATTTTCTTGCAGACCCTGACCCACCACACGTGACAGAACTACCTCAAGCACTGTTTCCCAGTTGAACTCCTTGTATTTCGTGAAGCATGAACCAAACTCCAAGTGCAGCAGCAAGAAACACCACGAAAAGTGGAGGATCACCAAATGGTTTCACAGTCCACACGGGGAGACAATAAGCCCCCAGTGTCCACAGTTTACCTACAAAGAGAGAATTCAGCACTGCTGCCTCGTGTTCATTGGAAAATAAGAAATGTTGTCCTCCAGGTCTCATAGATGCAGACACAGCTTTGAGGGTCTCACTACAAAGGAAGCTTAACTCCTGACAACAACCTATATTTCAGTGCCCAATTTCACTGGCAGTTTCTCAAGAAGTTTTAGGCAAGCAGAGCTTCATGTTTGTGGAGTGTGTACCCTGTCCTTACTTTTGGAAACTCCTATTCCACCTCCAAGTTTGTGCACTCCTGAGCATTTCATATTCCAGAAATGTAATCACAGATTTTGTAACTCTTCTACTCTAATTGTGTCTCCCTGGGGGCGAAAGTAATGACAAGGCATTGTTCTGGATGAGAGTCAGAAGATTAATTTTTCTATTTTCCATTTGAAATTCTGAATCCCTGACACTAACCCATATTCTACTAGACTCTGACTACTAATCCAAAATATGATGGAAGAAAATAACCCCAAACAGTACATAAATACTTGCAGTTCAGAGTTGGACTTGCCTTTTGCATGATAAAGGGTAGGTGTTATAAATCTATTCAATATTTAATTGAAATAGTTCTCCATGTGTTTTTAAAGTTAACAAATATGTGACTTACTGTCTCCCATTCTCTGTAGCTTATTCAGCACATGTATTTTTATATGCACCAATAGAATCCTACAAGGTATCACACGTACATCCTTGTGAGGTATATGATTTAGCAGATACAAAGTGTGAGAAGTGATCACTCCTCCTAAACGCTGTTGGAACTGAAAATTCAACCTATGGGTGAGCTTCCCAGTGGAACAACATTATACATAAACCCATGTTCACTAAAATGAATGTTTTTGCATCTTTATGATATATATTTCATGATGAATTTCGATTGGCATATATATTGCTACTTTTTAATGTCTGTGTTTGTGTGTGTGTGTGTCTGTGTGTGTGTGTGTGTGTGTATATATATGTATATATATATATATATATATATATATATATATATATATATATACTCTCCATATTTTTAAAAATATGAAATATATGTGTCTTATATACACTCCCTAAATTCATTCATGTTCATGTATGTGGATTAATAATCAACTTTTCACAAGATTATTCTTAGAAATATTCATCCACCCGAAATACATATTTGTTTCCTAGTACTGAAAACTAACTTCAGTAAAAGGTGCATACAAATCCTAATATGTCTACTTAAACTGACCCAGTTTAACATCAATGCATGTAGGTTCCTATGGGACATGATGTGTATTTTGACATTAATTTTTATTCCACACTGGTACATTACTATTTCTTCAGTTTATGCAAATCTCAGTATATATATTTTATTCACTAGTTAGCAAATTTATAGGCATTTGTTTCACTTTCAATCACTTCCTGCTCCAGAACACATGTATTCCTCTATGTTTCTTGACTGGTCTATTCATGAGACTTTTTTCCATATATATTATTTTCAATTTCCATAATCAATTTTGAACCAAACTCATACACCCTTCATGATAAACCATAATCCTCTCAGTATATATATTTTATTCACTAGTTAGCAAATTTATAGGCATTTGTTTCACTTTCAATCACTTCCTGCTCCAGAACACATGTATTCCTCTATGTTTCTTGACTGGTCTATTCATGAGACTTTTTTCCAAATATATTATTTTCGATTTCCATAATCAATTTTGAACCAAAACTCACACACCCTTCATGATAAACCATAATTCTAAGATTATCGTTAGATATATAACTGGTTGGAATGAATGATTGCATATCAATATAAAATTTCTTATAAATTTTCAGATATTTATTCAATCCATTATTTAAAGTGGATCCAGTTATATTATTTATTCACAGTATGGTCTATTCATGCATTATGTCTATATTCATTGAAACAGGGTACACCTATTTGTAACCCCATACTAATTTGTAAGTCTTCAAAATATTGCTCGCAGAATTGGTGGAAGAAATACTCTTTTCACCTGATCTACATACACATTTTATTACAGAAATATTCTGGACACAAAAAGCAAAGGTCACACTTAAAATTGTACCAAAGCGTAAATGGAAAGTGAGCATGGATTACTAAAAACATCCATGTCCAGGTTGCCTAATGCTCTCAAATATTAATTCTATTTTTGACTACATATTTGTTTCTTCTTAAGATTATATATTCAACTTCAAACCTGTTGAAAATGTCTAACCCTATCACACACTTTATACTTTGCTTGATTTCCTAATGTCTCTATTGATATCTGCTTTCCTATATTTTTCCCCAGTTCATCATTGTGACTGACTCTTCACATGTGCTTACATTTACATACACTCTCTTCCCGAAATCTTATTGCGAAAGAACTTTTGGTCCAAATCCTATACTCACTCTTCTTTCTAAACCTACCAACTACCTTCCTAATCCTACCGACTATCAGTTTTTGACTGGATGTTCTCTTCAACATTCAATATCCAAGGTACAAGGTACGATGCCAGTGTATATTGATTTATCTGAGACATCTGTGCTGCACATTACTCAAAGCTAAGTATCCCACTCAAGTCCCCAATGCCCTTCTGGGCTTCAAATCTTACCTAGATTTCTGCTTTCATACTTATGTTTCACATATATACTCTTGTAAATATCGCATTTTGCCAATACCATTATTCATCCCGCAGAATGATTTGTAACCCAAATTGAACATGTTATTAACCCTAACCATACACTGTTCCCTCAGTATTACTTACTTTAGAGCAGGGACAGTGTGGGTCTTACAATATAGGAATGTAGATGATCTTCCACCTGCTGAGAACATCAAAGATCCATGGAGAAATTATCCTTGCAGAAGATATAGGCAGCTATGTAGGACCTGAGAGAGCAATAGTCATCTTCCATGGCAAACAACCTGGTCAGGATTAATTGATAGTCTGAATCAGCCTCTCTCTTCTTAATGAAGAGAAGATGGACTGAACCAGGCCTCTGTGGAGAGATGTTTCCTGGTGCCTATGGTTGATATACCATTCTAACTTCTGAATGTGTCACAGGATGTTGGGGCAGCCTCCATCTCATGGGAACCCTGGATGCAACGGTTAGCACAAAGTGGTTACCAAGGTAGTGACCATATTCAGTTCCTGAAAGAAGTGACCTAACTTCACTTCCTTGGTGATGGAATTCTCTGAACCTGGGATCCAGGAAGGAAGGCACCCAGAGCCAGTCCCACTCCCAGTTCCAGTGGGCTAACTTGTTTGCTTTTCCCAAAGACATAGTCAGTCTTTCTTGGTACCTACTGATGTGAGGATGGAAAAATGCCAGCAGAGCTCTGATGAGGGGCCTTTCCTGAGAAAGCAGATAGTGGCTCACCTTTGGCTCCTGACAACTTCACAGAGTTGGACAAGAAGACCAGATCTGAAACAGGACAGGCCATTTTAGGGGAACATAATATGGCTCACCAGTCAGAAGACACTCCGGATAGTCACAGACCTATTTGGGGGAAGTAAGTGCCTTTGCCGTTGTAGGTGTGAGTTTGTGGTTTTTTCTCATGTTCTGAGAATAGGTAGGAAAAGTGGTTTGTTTGGTTTGGAGTGGACTGTTTCTAGTAAGTCGTTTGACATGGTGAGTGTTTCTAGGTCTGTGTATCCCACTGTATCCGTGGTTGTAGACATTAGAAAAGAGAATGCATCAATGGATGTGTTGTCTCTAGTTGAAAGCTTCCCCGCATTCATACTGCCCAATTAATGAATGGACTGCAGCTTGCCTTATGGATGGGCAACATCTACTATCTTCTAAAGTTCCTGTTTTCTTCGTGAATTCTGGCCACTCTCCAGAATAGGCTTATGGTTTTGTTTCCCAAATATGTAACACCACAAGATTCTGTGACATGGCCATGTACTGGATTGCTGAAGGGAATGGGAGCATCTAAGAAAACTCAGATTTCAGTGTGACCAGTAAAGTCTCAGTGGAGAAACCCTTCTTTGGGCCATTTGCTTACTTCTATTTCTATTACCCTGAATGTCAGGAAGGTCTTTGCCTCAGGCCACCCCTTTGTGTAGCCTGAAGAAAACTGTTTTCATATGGAAATGTATGGACAGCACCTGTGGCTCTTTGCTTAATGGATTTGGAATGAGATGTGTCTGAATCAGCCTTTTGTCCTTGTATGAGGTTGTGGCTTTGATTCTCAGCACCTGATGGATCTAAAGAAAGATCCCATGTGCTTCCAAAACTAAAATGGCCAAAAGAGCAGTCATTGTTGATGAATATTTTTGCCTTCTTGTTTTAGGTTCCTGACCTCCATAAAGTGAGAATAGGGATCCTTTGGGTCAAATGAGTTCTTGAAATCCCTGCAGAGGCTAGCCCATATTTGCTTGGGTTTTCTCATGACTCCAAATCACATAAAGAATCTCTACCCTACAGCCAGTAGGCCTCAAATTGGAGAAGTGGAACACTTTAACAGCAGGAATATTTGATCATTCCTGGTTCACAGGAAGAGTGTCCAGGCCATCATGATTTTAGGCAAATGAGGGGCAAGTGAGCTTATTTGGGCTCATAGAAACCTCCAGCTGGAGGTTATGATGAGTGTCTACATGGAAGAAGATGATGGCCCTGTGTGAGTGTTTTGATTTTAATTGTGGTCATTTTTTGGCGGATGGAAGGGATGACTGGGTCCACCTGGGCTTGAACTCTGGTGTGATTCCCCTTAGAGACTGAGTTCTGAAACTGACCTCAGAGAAGTATTGCCATGAATTGTGTTGGGATTTTAGGAGGCCAAGCATGAGACTCACTCTTGGAAACTGAGATCTAGGCCCAGGGTGGTTTCCACAGAGGCCTGAGAATCTCAGCCAGGATATCACATGATTTTATTCTGAAAGACTTAGCACCCATATTTGAGAGTCAAAATACACATGGACCTCACATTGTAGATGTCAGTTGGCCCGGCTTTAGGAGACCATTTGGCAACTGTTTGAGAAGCATTGACCGTGAGAGTTCTCCAGAGCGTTCATTGTAATGAACTTTCTCAACACTTAGTGGTTCCTGAATGAATTGAAACCCACAGTGCCTCTAACTTCATCCTTGAAAAATTTCTAGATAAATACCATGAAATTTTTGAAATTCCCATGACCAGGTGGCACTGCAGAAACTTTTGATGTCCTGTTGCTGATCATGTGTATACCAGACAGTGCCTTGTTTTTGATTGGGTTTCATGAAAATGGTGTAGAACAAGAGAAGCGAGTAATTTGGAGCCTGCTGAGTAGGGGGCCTATAGCAGTGGTGGGCAGGTGTGTGATAAAACATCATGGTGGGGCCATGTGAATCTGCCATTGGCTTCCAAATTTTTTGTGACTGATATAGTGCAGACATCAGACCCTTATATGTAAAGGCATCTTGTTAAATGGAGAGTTTTCAGGGCAATATTCAGAATCAGGTTGCTATGGTTATTGGGGCAAGCTATGTGGGATACAAGCCTGGTTGGTGCATTCTCCTGCAGACCCTGACCCACCACACGTGACAGAACTCCCTCCAGCACTGTATCTCAGATGAACTTTTTATGTTTTGTGAAGCAAATTCCAAATTCCCAGTGCAGCAGCAAGAAATACCATGAAAAGTGGAGGATGACCAAATGTCTTCACAGTCCCCACTGGGAGACACTTAGCTTCCAATGGACACAGTTTAGCTACAAAGAGAGAATTGAGCACTGCTGCCTCATGTTCATTGGAATATAAGAAACCATGTCTTTCGGTTACATAGATGCAGACCCAGCTATGATGGTCTCACTACAAAGGAAGCTAAAGCTCATGACAACAACATATATTTCAAGTGCCCAACCTCAGAAGCCGTTTCCCAAGAATTCTTAGGCCAGCAGAGATCCTTTTTGTGGAGTGTTTTCCCTGTCCTTTACTTTTGGAAACTCCTCTACCACCTCCAAGGTTGTGAACTCCCGAGCATATTCCATTCCATATATGTATTCATAGATTTTCACACTTTTCTACTCTAATTGTGTTTTACTTGGGGCGTAGGTAATGTCAAGGCATTGTTCTGGATGTGAGTGGGAAGATTTTTGTGTAGCACATATTTACATACACATTGGATTCATTTTTCAATTTTCCATTTGAAATACTGAATCCCTGACACTAACCCATACCCTACTAGTCTCTGACTAATAATCCTAATATGATGGTGAAAAATAAGCCAAAAAGAGAAGAAACACAAGCAGTTCAGAGGACGCATTGTGTATAGTTGGAATTGCCTTTTGCATTATATAATGTAGGAGTTATAAGTCTAGTCAATTTTTTTGTTGAAATAGTTCTAAATGTGTTTTTAAAATTAGCAAATATGTGAATCCCTGTCTCCCTTTCTCTGTAGCCTATTCAGCACATGTATTTTTATATGCACATATAGAATTCTACCTGATATCACTCGTATACACTTGTGAGGTGGCTGAATTGGCAGATGCAAATTGAGAGAAGAGTTCACTCCTCCTAAACGCTGTTGGAACTGAAAATTCAACCTATGGGTGAGCTTCCTAGTTGAAAAACATTATACATGAATCCATGTTCAGTAAAATGAACATTTTTCAATCTGTGGATTATATACATTTCATGATGAATTTCTATTGGCATATATGTTGCTACTTTTTTTTTTCTTTTATTGGTTGCTCAAAACATTACAAAGCTCTTGAATATCATATTTCATACATTAGATTCAAGTGGGTTATGAACTCCCATTTTTACTCCAAATACAGATTGCAGAATCACATTAGTTACACATCCATATTTTTACATAATGCCCTATTAGTTATTGTTGTATTCTGCTACCTTTCCTATACTCTACTATCCCCACTCCCCTCTCTTCCCATCTTCTCTCTCTACCATACCTACTGTAATTCATTTCTCTCCTTGTTTATTTTCCAACAACCTCTTATATGTAATTTTGTGTAACAATAAGTGTCTCTCTCCATTACCATGCAATTTCCCTCTTCTCTCCCTTTCCCTCCCACGTCACGTTTCTGCTTAATGTTAATCTTTTCTTCATGCTCTTCCTCCCTGCTCTGTTCTTAGTTGCTCTCATTATATCAAAGAAGACATTTGGTAATTGTTTTTTAGGGATTGGCTAGATTCACAAAGCATAATCTGCTCAGTGCCATGCATTTCCCTGCAAATTCCAAGATTTTGTCATTTTTTAGTGCTGCGTAATTCTCGATAGTATATAAAAATCACATTTTTTATCAATTCATCTATTGAAGGGCATCTGGGTTGGTTTCACAGTGTAGCAATTGTGAATTGTGCTGCTATGAAAATCCATGTGGCAGTATCCCTGTAGTACGCTCTTTTAAGGTCTTCAGGGAATAGTCCGAGAAGGGCAATAGCTTGGTCAAATGGTGCTTCCATTCCCAGCTTTCCCAGGAATCTCCATACTGCTTTCCAAATTGGCCGCACCAGTTTCAGTCCCACCAGCAATGTACAAGAGTACCCTTTTCCCCACATCCTCGCCAGCACTTGTTGTTGTTTGACTTCATAATGGCTGCCAATCTCACTGGATTGAGATGGTATTTTAGGGTGGTTTTTATTTGCATTTCTCTTACTGCTAGAAATGGGGAGCATTTTTTTCATGTACTTGTTAATTGATTCTATGTCCTCCTCTGAGAAGTTTCTGTTCAGGTCCTTGGCCCATTGGGTTATTGGTTATCTTATTGTCTAATTTTCTAAGTTCTTTGTATACTTTGTATACTCTGGATATTAGGGCTCCATGTGAAGGGTGAGGACTAAAAATTTGTTGCCATGATGTAAGCTCCATATTTACCTCTCTTATTGTTTCTCTTTCTGAGAAAAAATAATTCAGTTTAAGTAAGTCCCATTTGCTGATTCTTATTATTAACTCTTGTTCTATGGGTGTCCTATTAAGGAATTTGGAGCCTGACCACACAATATGTAGATCGGAGCCAACTTTTTATTCTATCAGACGCAGAGACTCTGATTTGAATCTAGCTCCTTGATCCACATTGAGTTAACTTTGGTGCATGGCGAGAGGAGGGGATTCAGTTTCATTTTGTTGCATATGGATTTCCAGTTTACCCAACACCATTTGATGAAGATGCTATCCTTCCTCCATTGCAGGCCATTAGCTCCTTTATCAAATATAAGATAGTTGTAGCTTTTTGGATTAGTTTCTGTGTCCTCCATTCTGTACCATTGGTCCACCCGCCTGTTTTGGTACCAGTACCATGCTGTTTTTATTATGATTGCTCTGTAATATAGTTTGAAATCTGGTATCGCTATACAGCCTGATTCACACTTCCTGCTTAGAATTGCTTTTGCTATTCTGGGTCTTTTATTTTTCCATTTGAATTTTATGATTGCTTTATCTATTTCTACAAAAAGTTTCTATGGGATTTTGATTGGCATTGCATTAAACCTATAGAGAACATTTGGTAATATCACCATTTTGATGATGTTAGTTCTGTCTATCCATGAACACGGTATATTTTTCCATCTTCTAAGATCTTATTCTATTTCTCTTTTTAGGGTTCTGTAGTTTGCATTATATAAATCTTTCACCTCTTTTGTTAGGTTTATTCCCAAGTATTTAATTATTTGAGGAAATTGGGAATGCAGTGTTTTGACTCATTTTTGTTTCAGAAGTTTTGTCGCTGATATACAGAAATGCCTTTGATTTATTCATGTTGATTTTGTATCCTGCCACATTGCTGCATTCATTTATGAGTTCTAGTAGTTTTTTCTGTAGACCCTTTTGGGTCTTCTATGTATAGAACCATGTCATCTACAAATAGTGATAATTTAAGTTCTCCTTTTCCTATTTTTATGCCTTTAATGTCTTTCATCTCTCTAATTGCTCTGGCCAGTTTTTGGAGAACTATATTGAATAGAAGTGGTAATAGAGGACATCCCTGTCTTGTTCCAGATTTTAGAGGGAATGCCTTCAATTTTTCTCCATTCAGAATGATGCTAGCCTGAGGATTAACATAGATAGCTTTTACAATGTCGAGGTAAGTTCCTGTTATCCCTAGTTTTTAAAATGTTTTGAACATAAAGAAATGCTCTACTTTGTTGAATGGTTTTTCTGCATCTATCGAGATGATCATATGGTTCTTATCTTTAAGTCTATTGATGTTGTGAATAACATTTATTGATTTCCATATATTGCACCCTCCTTGCATCCCAGGGATGAATCCAAGTTGATCATGGTGCACGATTTTTTTGATGTGCCTTTCTATCCAATTCGCCAGAATTTTAATGAGGATTTTTGCATCTAGGTTCATCAGAGATATTGGTCTGTAGTTTTCTTTCTTTGAGGTGTCTTTGTCTGGTTTCAGAATCAGGGTGATGTTGGCCTCATAGAATAAATTCGGCAGAGCTCCCAGTTTTTCTATTTCCTGAATAACTTGAGAAGTATTGGTATTAATTCTTCTTTAAAGGTTTTGTAAAACTCTGCTGTATACCCATCTGGTCCTGGGCTTTTCTTGGTTGGTAGTCTTTTGATTGCTTCTTCTACTTCATCCATTGATATTGGTCTGTTTAAATTGTGTGTTTCCTCCTGACTCAGTCTGGGCAAATCATATGACTTAAGAAATTTATCGATGTCTTCACTATTTTCTATTTTATTGGAATACAGGTTTTCAAAATAATTTCTAATTTTCTTCTGTATTTATGTAGCATCTGTTGTAATATTGCCTTTTTCATCCCGTATGTTAGTAATTTGATTTCTCTCTCTTCTTCTCTTCGTTAGCATGGCTAAGGGTCTGTCTATCTTATTTATCTTTTTGAAGAACCACCTTTTAGTTTTGTTAATTTTTTCATTAGTTTCTTTTGTTTCAATTTCGCTATGATTTTAATTATTTCTTGCTTCTGCTACATTTGCTGTTGTTTTGCTCTTCCTTTTCTAAGGCTTTGAGATGAAGTGTGAGCTCATTTATTTGTTTTTCTTTTCTATTTTGAGGAATGACCTCTAGGCGATGAATTTACCCCTTAAAACTTCTTTTCATTGTACCCCATAGAATCTGATATGTTGTGTCTGTATTTTCATTTATCTCTAAGAATTTTTTGATTTCCTCCTTTATGTCTTCTGTAACCCATTGATCATTCAGTAACATATTCTTCATTTTGGATGTGATGTATGATTTTTTCTTCCTTCTTTTATCATTGGATTCCAGTTTCATTCCATTATGATCACAAAAAATTCATGGTATTATCTCCACCCCTTTATATTTACTGAGGGTTGCCCTATGGCATAACATATGGTCTATTTTTGAGAAGGATCCATGTGCTGCTGAGAAAAAAGTATATCCACTTGATGATGGTTGATATATTCTATATATGTCAGTTAAGTCTAGGGTATTGATTGCGAGATTGAGTTCTATAGTTTCTTTTTTCAACTTTTGTTTGGAGGATCTGTCCAATGGTGAGAGAGGTGAGTTGAAGTCACCCATAATTATTGTATTGTGGTCTATTTGATTCTTTAACTTGAGGAGAATTTGTTTTATGAACATCGCAGCACCATTATTTGCTGTGTGAATATTGATAATTGTTATGTCTTGTTGGTGAATGGTTCATTTTAGCAGTATATAATGTCCTTCTTTATCCCTTTTGATTAAATTAGTCTTGAGGTCGATTTTATTCGATAGGAGGATGGCCACCCCTGCCTGCTTACGAGGAACGTGTGCATGGTATAAATTTTCCCAATCTTTCACCTTCAGCCTGTGTATGTCTTTTCCATTCAGATGTGTCCCCTGGAGGCAATATATTGTTGGATTTTTTTTTTATTTCAAGTTACAAGCCTATGTCACTTTATTCGAGAGTTTAAGCCATTTACTTTTAGAGTTACTATTGATATATGGTTTGTACTGCCACCCATGTTTGCTTATATCTTTTTTTTAAATTAGTTTGTTTCTCCATGATTAGCTTTTCCCCCGCCTTCTGTCATTACTGAGGCACTTCTCACTCATGGTTTTCATTGTTGATTTTCATTTCTTCCTTGTGTAGTGTTTTGCTCAAGATGCTTTGCAATGCTGGTTATCTGGCTGCAAATTCTTTTAGGTTTTGTTTATCATGAAATATTTTTATCTCGTTGTCTTACCTTAAGCTTAATTTTGCTGGATACATAATTCTTGGTTGGCATCCATTGTCTTTCAGTGTTTGAAGTACGTTGTTCCAGGATCTTCTCACTTCCAGCATCGATGATGAAAAATCCATTGTTAACCTTTTTGGTTTACCCCTGATTGTAATGATTGTAATCTGCCTCCTTTCTCTGGTAGCTTTTAATATTTTCTCTTTGTTCTGTATATTGGATATCTTCATAACAATGTGTCTTGGCATTGGTCTACTGTGATTTTGTGTGCTCGATGTCCTGTAAGCATCTACAATTTGTTTATCCCTTTCCATTTTTATTTCTGGAAAGTTTTCTGTAATTATTTCATTCAGCAGGTTTCTCATTCCCTTGGTTTGAATCTCTGTACCTTCCTCTATCCATATGACTCATTAGTTTTTTTTTTTTATGTTATCCCATATCTATTGAATGTTTTCTCATAATTTCTTACAGCATTTCTTTGTTGGCTAGACTTTTTTCAAGATGATATATTTTGTCTTCATTCTGTCTTCTACTTGCTCTACACTGTTAGTGATACTCTCAATTGAATTTTTAATTTGGTTTATCATTTCCTTGATTTCTAGAATTATTGTTTGATTTTTCTAATAATCTCTATCTCCTGATAAAGATGCTTAATTTCTTATTTTATCTGTTTATGTAATTTATTTTCAATGCGTTCTATCACTGTTTGTTTTTGCTGTCTCGTATCCTCTTTAAGGTTCCATTCCATCTGTCTAAGGTATTCCTTGAGTTCTTTATATGACCATTTTTCTGATGACTCTAGGTGCTCTTGAATATTTAGGCTGTCCTTCATTGTTTGTACTCCTTTTCTTCCTTGCTTTTTTATGCTTCTCATGTTACTTCTCGTTCTGTTTGACTACTGAGTTACTGCTTACTCTTATTAATTTATTTGATGCTTGAGAGGAAAGATATTAGAAGGGAAGGGAGAAGTCACTAAAGAGAATGAGAGTAGGCAGGTAGAATTCAAGTAAGGGGGAATAAAAAAATTGAAATGAAATGAAAAGACAAAAAAAATAGAAAATAAAGAAAGAAAATTTTAAGTAATAATGATGATTAAAAAATTGAAAATTAAAATTTAAAATAATAATATTAATAATAATAATAATAAAATAAAAGAAATTAAAAAAATAAAAACATTTTAAAAAGTTAATGAACAACAACAACAAAAATGAAAATGAAAGAAAAAGAAAAAAATACAAATAAAAAAATAGTAATAATACATGCAGTCCTAGAGTTCAATTAACTTCTCTTCCAGTAGGTGGAGCTGTGCGCACTGGGCCAAGCTTCTCCTCTCAATAAGTGGGAACCAATCACTGTGCAGCAGCTCTTCCTCCCAGACTGGGCGGGTCTCCAACCCTGAGTGCCTAGGGCCTTCTCTTGTGCTTCCTCAAGCCAGGCCCCACTCACCTGTGACGCTCACCACAATATTGGTTACAAGCCAGGCCTCTGCTCCTGGTAGCCCTGTTTCCATGAACGCCTGGGCACACTCTCCTTGATTGCCTCCCTCAGACCCTAAGTTTGTAGAGCTTGGGGCTGAGAAACCCCAGCGAATTTGCTTGCCCTTCGGGAGCCATGGCCCCGGTAGGTGGTGTAAGAGACCTCAATTGTCAGCACTGGTGGGAGCGGTAGCCGGCAATTACACGCCTCGAGTCCCGAGCCAATCCTGATTCCCTAGGTCTGGGTATCGCGCTCCTTGGAGAGCTGGGAGGGGCCATTACGGCAGAGGTGGGAAGGGCCCTTGAGGTTTCCTGCGGTGTTGAGAGAGATGGCAATGGGATAACACACTTGTCACACTGGTTTCAATGAAGATATCTCCTCCGACTGTGACGTCAGTTCGCTGCCATGGTGGTATCCCATTCAAATGGTGACCGTTCGTTCCCTTTGCTGGGTGACCAATGCAACAGGTGGGTCCTGACTATCTCTCCCAAGCCCCATTTCAATCCTGTGGCCACTGCCTATGAAGGCTCAGTTGGCCTTTAACTCTGTCAATTCCGAAAGCCCGACCAATTATTTCAGCGGGAATGTTAGTGCTGAGTCACAAAAACCAGATGAATCTAAGCTTGAATGCAGCCAATCCTGGCTTTGTGTGTGTTCTGAGGGGCCCAGACTATTCGCCCCAGATTCACAACAGGTCAATATTGCCTAGTGATTCTGAGCAAACAGCATTTAGACAGTTTACGACTCCCTATGCCCGCGCAGCTGAAGAGAGCAGAGACTTGAATTCTCCATGCCTGCCTTCATAATGGATCTCCTGTATTGCTACTTTTTAATATCTGTGCATTTGCGTGTGTGTGTGTATATATATATATATATATATATATATATATATATATATATATACTCTTTAGATTTTTCAAAATATGAAATATATGTGTCTTATTATGCACTCCCTAAATACATTCATATTCATATCTGTGGATTTATAATCAACTTTCAACAAGATTATTTTCAGAAATAATCATCCACCTGAAATACATATTGTTTCCTAGTACTGAAAACTAAATTCAGTGAATGGTGCATACAAACCCTAATATTTCTACAGTTACTTAGCCAGTTTAAAATGAATGCAAGTAGATTCCTAGGGGACATGATGTGTATTTTGACTTTCATTATTATTCAACACTTGTACGTTACTATGTCTTCAGTTCATGCACATGATGGGATATATATTTCAGTCACAAATTAGAAAATTTATAGGCATTTGTTTCACGATCAATCACTTCCTGATTCAGAACACATGTATTCCTCCATGTTTCTTGACTGATCTTTTCATGAGACTTCTTTCCAATCATATTATTTTTGTTTAACATCATCACGTGTAAAGCAAAACTCAAACACCATTCATCATAAACCATAATCCTAATATTACCATTAGATATATAACTGGTTGGAATGAATGATTGTATATCAATATAAGATTTCTTATATATTTTCACATATCAATTCAATCCATTATTTAAAGTGGAATCAGTTACGTTATTAATTCATAGTATGGTCTATTCATGCATTATCTCTATATTAATAGACACAGGGTACACCTCTTTGTACCCCTAATACTAATGTATACGTCTTCAAAATATTGCTCCCAGAAATGGTTAAAGAAATACTCATGCCACCTGATCTACCTATACATTTTATCACAGTAATATTCTGAACAAAAAAAAACCCATAAAAATGTCACACTTATGATTGTACCAAAGCCAAAAAGGAAAGTGAACGTGGATAACTAATAAGATCCATGTCCAGGTTGCATAATGCTCTCAAATGTCATTCCCATTCGTGACGAGATATTTGTTTTTTTCCTATGATTATGTATTCAAACTCAACCCTGTTGAAAATGTCTAATCCTATCACTCACTTTATACTTTGCCTGATTTCGTAATGTCTCTATTGACACCTGCTTTCCTACATATTTTCCCCAGTTCATCATTGTGACTGACTCTTCACATGTGCTGACATTTCCATTCACTCTCTAAACGAAACCCTATTGCTAAAGAAGCTTTTTATTCCAAATCATATACTCACTCTTCTTCCTAAACCTACTGACTATCTTCCTAATCCTACTGACTATCCCTTTTTGACTGGATGTTCTCTTCTACATTCAATCATCCAAGGTACAAGGTCCTATGCCACTGTATTTCGATTTAACTGAGACAACTGTACAGAACATAATTCAACACTAAGTATCCAAATAAAGGGCCCAATGCCATTCTGGGCTTCAAATCTTTCTTAGATTCCCGTTTTCATACATATATTTCACGTATATATTCTTATAAATATCGCAGGTTCCCAATCTCATTATTCTTCCTGCAGAATGATTCCTAACCCAAATCGAACATATTATTAACCGTAACCATACACTCACTTTGCAGGAGAGCAATAACAGTGTGGGTATAAAACTACAGGAATCTAGGGGATCTTCACCTGCTGAGAAACTCAAATGTTCATGCAGAAATGATCCCTGGTGAAGATGAAGGCAGCTATGAAGTACCTCAGAAAGCAAAAGTCATCTTCCATGGCAATCATCCTGGTCAGGATGGAGGGTTGTGTCTTAATCAGTCTCTCTCTTCTTAATGTATAGAACATGGACCAAACCAGTCCTGTGTGGAAGCTGTTCCAGGGAGCTTATGGTTGATATAACATTCTAACTAGAGAAAGTGTCCCATGAAAATCAGGACAGCCTCCACCTCATGATACTTTTGGAAGCAACAGTTAGGACAAAGTGGTTGCCAAGGCAGTGACATCATTCATATCCTGAAGGAAGTGATCTCACCTCACTTCCTTGGTGATGGAACTCTCTGAACTTGAAATCCAGGAAGCCAGGCACCAAGAGACAGTCCCTGTCCTAGTCCCAGTGGTCTGACATGTTTGGATTTACCAAGGACAGAGTCAGTCTTTCTTGGTACCTACAGATGTGAGGATGGCCAAATGCCAGGAAACCTCTGAAGAGGGGCTTTTCCTGAGAAAGCAGGTAGTGTCTCACCGCTGGCTCTTGAGAACTTCACAGAGTTGGCCAAGCAGACATGATCTGAGACAGGAGAGGTCATTTTGGAAGAACATAGAATGGCCCACCAGTCAGACGACACTCCAGGGAGTCACAGACCTACTAGGGGGAAGGAGGTGCCTTTTTGGGTGTGGGTGTGAGTTTGTGGTTTTGTCTCATGTTCTGAGAATAGGTAGGAAAGGCGGTTTGTTTGGTATGGAGTGGAATATTTCTATTAAGTCCTTTGACAAGGCGAGTGTTTCTATGTGTGTGTATCCCACTGAGTCCATTGTTGTAGACATTAGAAAAGACAATGCATCAATGGATATGTCCTGTCTTGTAGAAAGCTTCCCAGCATTCATCCTGCCCAATTCATGAGTGGACTCTGGCTTGCCTTATGGATGGGCAACACCTACAAGCTTCCTAATTTCCTGTTTTCTTTCTCAATTCTGGCCACTCTCCAGAATAGTATCGTGGTTTTGTGTCCAAGATTTGTACCTCCAAGATCTGTGACATGGCTATGTACTGGATAGCTGAAAGAAATGGCTAGCATCTCAGAAATCTCAAATATCTGTTGACCGGGAAAGTCTCAGTGGAGAAACCCCTCTTTGTTCCTTTTGCTTACCTATTGTTCTGTTGAATGTCAGGAAGTTTTTTGCCTCAAGCCACCACTTTGTGAACCCTGAAGAAAACAGTTTTCAAATGGAAATGAATGGGAATCACCTGTGACTCTTTGCTTAATTGCTTAGGATTGGGATATGTCTGAATCAGCCTGTTGGCCCTGTGTGAGGCTGTGGCTTAGATTCTCAGCACCTGATGGATCTAAAGATAGATCCCATGCATGCATCCAAAACCAAAATGGCAAAAAGATCAGATATTGTTGATGAACTCTCTTGCCTTCCTCTGGTAGGTTCCTGATATCCATCAAGTGAGAATAGGGATCCTTTGGGTCAAATGAGTTCTTCAAAGCCCTGCAGAGGCTAGGCCATAGCTGTTTGATTTTCATGACTCCAATTCACTTAAAGAATCTAAACCCCAAAGCTAGAAGGCCTCAAGTTTGAGAAGCCAAGCAATATTAAAGGCAGGCCTATTTGATCACTTCTGGTTCACAGGAAGAGAGTCCAGGCCACCCTGACTTTAGGCAAATGAGGGGCAGGGAGCTTATTTTGGACACTGTCATGGGCTGCGTCCCTTATGGAAACCTCCAGCCAGAGAATATGATGAGTGTCTATATGGAAGAAGATGAGGGCCATGTGAGAGTGTTTGGTTTTAATTGTGGATATTTGTCTGGCGGTTGGAAGAGATCTCTGGGTCCACCTAGGCTTGCACTTTGGTGTGATTCCCCTTAGAGACTGAGTTCTTTTACTGATCTCAGAGAATTATTTCCAGGAATTGTGTTGGAATTTTAGATGGCCATGCATGAGAGTTGCCCTTGGAAAGTGACATCTAGGCCCAAGTTGACTTTCCACAGAGCACAGGGAATCTCAGCCAGGATATCACATGATATTATTCTTAAAGACTTGGCAGCCATATTTGAGAGTCGAAACACACATGGACCATACATTGTAGACCTCAACGGGCCTGGCTTAATCTGACTTTTCGCCACTTTTGGAAGCCTTGCCTGTAAGAATTCTCCAGAGTTTTCATTGAAATGAGCTTCCTCACCATTTAATGGTTTCTGAGTGAATTAAAATTCACAGTGCCTCCAACTTCATCCTTGAAAATTGGCTATATCAATACCATGAAATTTTTGAAATTCCCATGACCGGGTAGCACTGGAGAATATTTGGATGTCCTGTTGCTGATCATGAGTATACAAGACAGTGCCTTGAATGACTGGGTTTTATGAAAATGGTGTTGAACAGAGATGCCAGTAAGTTGGATCCTGCTGAGTAGTTGTACTAGAGTAGTGGTTGGCAGGTGTGTAATAAAACATCTGTGGTGGGGGCATTTGGATCTGCCATTGGCTTCCAAATGGATTGTGACTGACATTTTGCAGCCAGTAGACCCTTATATGTAAAAGCATATTGTTATATGGAGAGGTTTTAGGGCAATGTTCAGAATCAGGTTGCTATGGTCAATGGGGCAAGCTATGTGGGATAGAAGCCTGGTTGGTGCATTCTCCTGACGAACCTGACCCACCACACTTGACAGAACTTACTTCAGCACTGTGTCCCATTTGAAATCCTTGTATTTCATGAAGCAAACACCAATCTCCCAGTGCAGCAGCAAGAAATACCACGAATAGTGGAGGATGACCAAATGGAATTACAGTCCACAAGGGGAGACACTTAGACCCCAGTGGCCACAGGTTACCTACAAATAGAAAATTCAGCACTGCTGCCTCATGTTCATTGGAAAATAAGAATCCATGTCATCTAGATCACATAGATGAAGACTCAGCTATGATGGTCTCACAACAAATGAAGCTCATGCTCCTGACAACAGCATATATTTCATTGCCCAACCTCAGAGGCAGTTTCTCCAGATGTTAGGCTGGCAGAACTTCATGTTTGTGGAGTTTTTACCCTGTCCCTTACTTTTGGAAACTCCTCTACCTCCTGCAAATTTGTGAACTCCTGAGCATTTTTCATTACACATATGTATTCACAGATTTTCTAACTCTTCTCCTCTAATTGTGTCTTATGTGGGGCGAAGGTAATGTCAAGGCATTGTGCTGAATGAGGGTGGGAAGATTTTTGTGTAGCACATATTTGCATACACATTTGATACATTTTCCAATTTTCCATTCGAAATACTGAATCCCTGACACTAACACATACCCTACTAGACTTTGACTTTTAATCCTAATATGGTGGAGAAAAATAACCCAAACAGAATAGAAATACAAGAGGTTCACAGGAGGCATGGTGTATAGTTGGACTTGCCTTTCGTATGATAAATGGTAGGTGTTATAAATCTAGCGAATTTTAATTGAAATAGTTCTCCATGTGTTTTAAAAGTTAACAAACATGTGAATAACTGTCTCCCTTTCTCTGTAGCCTATTCATCACATGTATTTTTATATGCACATATAGAATTCTACCTGGTATCACTCGTACATTTTGTGAGGTGGCTGGCTTGGCAGATGCAAATTGTGAGAAGAGATCACTCCTACTAAATGCTGTTGGAACTGAAAATTCAACATATGAGTGAGCTTCTTTTTTGAACAACATAAATCCATGTTCATTAAAATGAATATTTTTGGATCTGTGGATGATACATTACTTCGTGGTGAATTTCGATTGGCATACATAGTGCTACTTTTTAATGTCTGTGTGTGTATGTGTGTATATATATATATATATATATATATATTCACTCTCCAGATTTTTCAAAATATGAAGTATATTTTTCTTATTATACACTCCCTAAATTCACTCATATTCATGTATTTGGATTAATAATCAAGTTTTCACAAGAATATTCTCAGAATTATTCCTCCACCAGAAATACATATTTGTTTCTTAGTACTGAAAACTAACTTTGGGGGATCATATGATGGTGGTGAAGGGAGTGCATCACCCCCATGTACCGCTTCACTGTGCGGGAGAATGACGAGTTATAATGGCTAAAACCTATCTTGTTAGAAATTTCCAGCAAAATTGGGGTGCTCCAAAACCTAGTCGACATATTTCCATCTCACGAGGATCAGCTACGCGGGCTCAAACACGAGTGATTTGTCCGCATAGAGGGTCATGCTGCTTATTCAGGAAATCGGTCTGTGGCTAGAGTCTGCGGCGTGCACTGGGAAACGAAGAGATAGCAATGCAAATATACAGCGGTGTGGATTCTGTGGGCTCCTGACAGGTATGCAATCACTGTGCTAAGTGCTGAATTCTGGGTTTGAGACGGGAAAGGATGCGGTCCAATTCGGTTCTCCACACCGGTCAGACCACAGAGGAAGCCAGCGGCCACCATCTTGGAGAGCTGATGTCACCATCCCTGTTTTCGACTGATCGAAGCTCATTCAGCTATAGAACAGGTAATTTCAGGATGCCATTCACCTTTGTGTCACAGACAAATTACTCAGGCTCAGTGCCAAAGAACCTGCAGAAACTCCGTCTTGGAGCCTGCTCCTATTAGAACATACACCAAGCCCAGAGCGGCCGAATTCTGCCTCTCGGAACTGATCTGGCCCAGGGCTAAAGAACCCGCGGAAACTGCTTCTCGTTCCGGGTCTTGCTGAATACTGTGGAGGTAAATATCTACCGAGCCTTCATAGGCAGTGGCAACAGGATTGAGACGCGGCTTGTGAGGGCCGGTCAGGACTCACCCATTGCTTTGGTCACCCAGAAAAGGGAACGAAATGCTGCCTTTCACATGGGATACCAACATGACAAATTTCTGATGTCATCAGAAAGCAGCAGAGGAGATAACTTCATTGATACCAGCAGTGACAGAAACAGTTGGTCTCCTGGTGAAGAAAGTGAGTCACAAACACCCGGGTCTCTCTCACTTTGTCATCAAGCCAGAGGGGCAGAGCAGAGCAGCTGCCCGCACCTGGAACAGACCCAGTGACACACCTGCATGGTAGTCACGTCAACCCAATTGGAGTAGAGGCAGAACAGAGCCGCTACACGGGCCCAGAACAGGCCCAGCGACCCACAGGTGTGGTAGTCACGTCACCCCAATTGGAGTTGTTGCAGAGCAGAGCCTTCTCCCGTGCCTAGTACAATCCCAGTGGGTCACCGGCATGGTAGTCACATTACCCCAATAGGAGTAGGGGCAGAGCAGAGCCTTTGCCCATGCCCAGAACAGGCCCAGCAACCTGCAGGCATGGTAGTCACGACACACCAATTGGAGTAGGGGCAGAGCAGAGCCACCACCCGCGCCTGCAAGGTAGCAGACCTGCACCTGACCAGAAGAAGAGGCCCAGCGGCCTGCTGGCGTGGCAGACACTTTACCCCATTTGGAGTAGGGGCAGAACAGATCTGTAGCCCGTGCTCACAAGGTATCCTGACCTGCGACCAACCGGCAGACCAGGCCCAACGGCCCACCGGCGTGGTAGTCACGTCACCCCAATTGGGGTAGGGGTAGAGCAGAGCCGCCGCCCACGCAAGCAAGGTAGGCAGACCTGCGACCGATCGGCAGAACACCGCAGGGGTCCACGGGCGTGGTAGACACGTCACACCAATTGGAGGAGGGGCAGAGGAGAGCAGCCTCCTGCGCCTGCATGGTAAGCAGACCTGCGACCGATCAGAATAACAGGCCTAGCGGCCCATCAGCGTGGTAGATATATCACCCCAATTGGTGGAACAGCACAGCCACCCCTGCCCCTGCAATGAAGACTTTTCAAATATTCAAGAGCAATATAAATATATAGGGGGAAAATTTCAAAATCACAACAGTTTCACCAAGCAGAAAGAAACGCGAGCAGTATGAAAAGAAAAGGAAAAAAGAACCACAAGCAATGCAGTTAAACACAAATTTAGAAGAGGTAATAGCTGCAGCAGATGGAATGTCAGATAAAGAACTCAGGATATACATTCTTCAGATGATCTGAATTCTCAAGGAAGACATTAGACAGCAAAATCAGACAATGAAAGATCACTTCAACAATGAATTACATAAACAAAACCAAGAAGCAAAAGATCAACTATACAGGGAGATAGAGGTTGTAAAAAATAACAAACAGAAATCCTAGAAATGCAGGAAGCAATAAACCATCTTAAAAACTAAATTGAGAATACTACCATCAGAGTAGAACACTTAGAAGATAGAACATCAGACAATGAAGACAAAGTATTTCAACTTGAAAAGAACATAGACAGCTCAGCCAAACTGTTAAGAAACCATGAACAGAACATCCAGGAAATATGGGATAAAATAAAGAGACCAAACTTAAGAGTCATTGGGATACAGGAAGGTATAGAGGTCCAAACCAAAGGAATGAGCAATCTATTCAATGAAATAATATGAGAAAACTTCCCAGACTTGAAGAATGAGACAGACTCCCAAGTTCTAAAAGCCTACAGGACGCCGAATGTGAAAAATCATAAGAGATCCACACCTAGACACATTATAATGAAGATGCCCAACATACAGAATAAGGAGAGAATTTTAAAATCTACAAGAGAAAGGAAGCAGATTACATTTAGGGGTAAACCAATCAGGATTACAGCTGATCTTTCAACGAAGACTCTGAAAGCTAGAAGATCCTGGAATGACATTTTTCAATCACAGAAAGAAAATGGGTTCCAACCATGTACTGTGTATCCAGCAAAATTAAGCTTCAGGATGGAAGATGAAATTAAAACTTTCCACGATAAACAAAAGTTAAAAGAATTTGTAGCTAGAAAACCATCTCTTCAAAACATCCTTGGCAAAATATTACAGGAAGAGTAATTGGAAAATAATGAAAACCAACAGTGGGAGGTAGGACATTAAAGGGGGGAAATAATCAAAGAGGAAAACAATCCATGTTTAATAACATAAATAAACAAATATGGCTGGAAGAACAACCCTTATCTCAATAATAACTGTAAATGTTAATGGCTTAAACTCACCAATTCACAGACACAGGCCAGTAGAATGGATCACAAAACAAGACCCAATAATATGCTGCCTACCAGAGACGCATTTGATAAGAAAAAGACATACATACACTGAAGGTGAAAGTTTGGAAAAAATCATATCACTCATATGGACTTCGGAAAAAAGCAGGACTGTCCATACTCATATCAAATAAAATAGATTTCAAGCCAAAGTTAATCAAAAGGGATTAAGAGGGACACTACATACTGTTCAAGAGAACCATACACCAGCAAGACATAACAATCATAAATATGTATGCCCCAAACAATGGTGCAGCTATGTTCATCAAACAAACTTTTCTCAAGTTCAAGAGTCTAATAGACCACCATACAATAATCACGGGAGACTTCAACACAGCTCTCTCACCACTGGACAGGTCTTCCAAACAAAAGTTGAAATAGGAAACTATAGAACTCAATAACACAATTAATAACCTAGACTTAATTGACATATATAGAATATACCACCCAACATCAAGCAGTTACATTTTTCCTCAGCAGCACATGGATCCTTCTCAAAAATAGATCATATATTATGTCACAGGGCAACTCTTAGACAAATTAAAGGAGTAGAGATAATACCATGCATCTTATCTTATCATAATGGAATGAAACTAAAAATCAATGATAAAAGAAGGGAGGAAAAATCATGCATCATTTGGAGAATGAACAATAGGTTACTGAATGATCAATGGGTTATAGAAGACATCAAGGAGGAAAATAAAAAATTCTTAGAGAAAAATGAAAACACAGACACAATATATCGGAATCTATGGGACACATTGAAAGCAGTTCTAAGAGAAAAATTTATTGCTTGGAGTTCATTCCTTAGAAAAAGAAAAAAACAACAAATAAATGATCTCATATTTCATCTCAAAATCTTCGAAAAACAAGAGCAAACAACAGCAAAAGAAGTAGAAGGAAAGAAATAATTAAAATCAGAGCAGAAATCAATGAAATCGAAACAAAAGAAACAATTGAAAAAATTGACAAAACTAAAAGTTGGTTCGTTGAAAAAATAAATAAAATGGACAGACCCCTAGCCATGCTAATGAAGAGGAGAGAGAACTGAAATTACTATCATATGGGATGAAAAAGGCAATATCACAACAGATATTTCAGAAATACAGAAGATAATCAGAAATTACTTTGAATCCTTATACTCCAAAATAATAGAAGATAGTGAAGGCATCGAAATATTTCTTAAGTCATATGATCTGACCAGAGTGAGTTAGGAGGATATAGACAACCTAAACATACCAATATCAATTGAGGAAATAAAAGAAACCATCCAAAGACTACCAACTAAGAAAATCCCAGGACCGTATGGGTATACAGCAGACTTTTACAAAACCTTTAAATATGAACTAATACCAATACTTTTCAAGCTATTTCAGAAAATTGAAAAAGAGGGAGATCTTCCAAATTCATTCTACGAGGCCAATATCACTCTGATTCCTTCACCAGATAGACACTTCAAAGAAAGAAGACTAAAGACCGATATCTCTAATGAACCTAAATGCAAAAATTTTAAATTAAATTCTGGCGAATCAGATAAAAAAACATATCAAAAAAATGTGGACCATGATCAAGTAGGATTCATCCCTGGGATGCAAGGAGGGTTCAATATACGAAAATCAATAAGTGTTATTCACTACATCAATAGACTTAAAAATAAAAACCATATTATCATCTAGATAGATGCAGAAAAAGCATTCGACAAAGTACAGCATCCCTTTATGTTCAAAACTCTCGAAAAACTAGGAATAACAGGAACATTCCTCAATATTGTAAAAACAATCTATGCTAAACTGCAGGCTAGCATCATTCTTAATGGAGAAAAATTGAAGACATTCCCTCCAAAATCTGGAACAAGACAGGGATGCCCGCTCTCACCACTTCTGTTCAATATAGTTCTCAAAAGACTGGCCAGAGAAATTAGACAGATGAAAGAAATTAAAGGCATATAAATAGGAAAAGAATAACTTAAATTATCACTATTGCAGATGACATGATTCTATACCTAGCAGACCCAAAAGGGTCTACAAAGAAACTAATAGAGCTAATAAATGAAATCAGCAAAGTGGCAGGATATAAAATCAACACGCATAAATCAAATGCATTCCTGTATATCAGCGACAAATCCTCTGAAATGGAAATGAGGACAACCACTCCATTGACAATATCCTAAAAAAAAAATGGGAATCAACCTAACAAAAGAGGTGAAAGTCTTATAAAATGAAAACTACAGAACCCTAAAGAGAGAAATTGAAGAAGATCTTAGAAGATGTAAAAATATACCCTGTTCATGGATAGGCAGAACTAACATCATCAAAATGGCGATATTACCAAAAGTTCTCTATAGGGTTAATCCAATGCCAATCAAAATCCCAAAGGCATTTCTTGTAGAAATAGAGAAAGCAATCATGGAATTCATATGAAAAAATAAAAGACCCAGAATTGCAAAACAATGCTAAGCAGGAAGTGTGAATCAGGTGGTATAGCCATACCAGACTTCAAACTATACTACAGAGCAATAGTAACAAAAATAGCATGGTACTGGTACCGAAAAAGGCAGGTGGACCAATGGTACAGAATAGAGGACACAGAAACCAATCCACAAAACTACAACTATCTTATATTTGATAAAGGGGCTAAAAGCATGCAATGGAGGAAGGATAGCATCTTCAACAAATGGTGTTGGGAAAACTGAAAATCCATATGTAACAAAATGAAACTGAATCCCTTTCTCTCGCCATGCACAAAAGTTAACTCAAAATGGATCAAGGAGCTTGATATCAAATCAGAGACACACTGTCTGATAGAAGAAAAATTTGGTTACGATGTACATACTGTGGGGTCGGGCTACAGATTCCTCAATAGGACAACCATAGTACAAGAGTTAATAACTAGAATGAACAAATGGGACTTACTCAACTAAAAAAGTTTTTTCTCAGCAAAATAAACAATAAGAGAGGTAAATATGGAGCCTACATCCTGGGAAGAAATCTTTACTACTCACACTTCAGATAGAGCCCTAATATCCAGAGTATACAAAGAACTCAAAAAATTAGACAATAAGATAACAAGTAACCCAATCAACAAATGGTCCAAGGACCTCAACAGACACTTCTCAGATGAGGACATACAATCAATCAATAAGTACATAAAAAAATGCTCACCATCTCCAGCAGTCAGAGAAATGCAAATCAAAACCACCCTAAGATACCATCTCACTCCAGTAAGATTGGCAGCCATTATAAAGTCAAACAACAAGAAGTGCTGGCAAGGATGTGGGAAAAGAGGTACACTTGTACATTGCTGGTGGGACTTCAAATTGGTGCAGCCAATTGGGAAAGCAGTATGGAGATTTCTTGGAAAGCTGGGAATGGAAGCACCATTTGACCCAGCTATTCCCCTTCTTGGTCTATTCACTAAAGACCTAAAAAGAGCATGCTACAGGGACACTGCTACATCGATGTTCATAGCAGCACAATTCACAACAGCAAGACTGTGGAACCAACGTAGATGCCCTTCAATAGAATAATGGATAAAAAAATGTGGCATTAATACACAATGGATTATTACTCTGCATTGAAAAATGAAAAAATCATAGAATTTGCAGGAAAATGGATGGCATTAGACTGGATTATGCTAAGTGAAGCTACACAATTCCTGTAAAACAAATGCCAAATGTCATCTTTGATATAAGGAGAGTAACTAAGAACAGATAGGGACAAAGAGCATGACAAGATGATTAACATTAAACAGGGATGAGAGGTGGAAGGGAGGGAGAAGGGAAATTGCATGGAATTGGAAGGAGACCCTCTGGGTTATACAAAATTACATACAAGAGGAATTGAGGGGAAAGGGAAAAATAATACAAGGGGGAGAAATTTATTACAGTAGAGGGAGTAGAGAGAGAAGTGGGGAGGGGCGGGGAGGCCAGGGGGAATAGTAGAGGATACGAAAGGCAGCAGAATACAACAGACACTAGTATGGCAATATGTGAATCAATGGATGTGTAACTGATGTGATTCTGCAATCTGTATACAGGGTAAAAATGGGAGTTCATAACCCACTTGAATCAAAGTGTGAAATATGATATATCTAGAACTATGTAATGTTTTGAACAACCATAAATAAAAATAAAAAAAAAACTATCTTTGGTGCATAATGCACACAATTCTAATATTTCTACAGTAACTGACCCAGTTTAACATCAATGCAAGTAGATTCCTATTGGACATGATGTGTATTTTGACATTCACTTTTATTCAACACTGATACATTACTATTTCATCAGTTTATGCACATAACAGGATATATATTTCATTCACACAGTCAGTAAGCCTCAAATTGGAGAAGCAGTGCCATATTAATGGCAGGCCTATTTGATCACTCTTGGTTCACTGGAAGGATGTCCTGGCCACCCTTATTTTAGGCAAATGAGGGGCAAGGGAGGTTATATTGGACACTGTCTTGGGCTGCACCCCTCATGGAAACCTCCAGCCAGAGATTATGATGATTGTGTAAATGGAAGAAGATGAGTGCCATGTGGAAGTGTTTTGGATTTAATTGTGGATATTTGTGTGACACTTGGAAGACATAACAAGGTCTACCTGGGGTTGAACTCTGGTGTGATTCCCCTTATAGACTGAGTTCAGGAACTGATCTCAGAGAAGTATTGTCAAGTATTGTGTTGTGATTTAAGAGGCGATGTATGAGAGTCACCCTTGGAAACTGAGATCTAGCCCCAGAGTGGCTTTCCACAGAGCACTGGGAATTTCAGCCAAGATAACACATGATTTCATTTGAAAGACTTGGCAGCCATAGTTGAGAGTGAAAACACACATGGACCTCATATTGTAGACCTTAATGGGCCTGGCTTAATGTGACCTTTTGGCCATTCTTTGGGAAGCCTTGCCTGTGAGGGTTCTCCAGAGCTTTCATTGAAATAATCTTGCTCACCATTTACTGGTTCCTGAATGAATTGAAACCCACAGTGCCTCCAACTTCATCCTTGAAAAATGTCTAAATAAATACCATGAAATTTTTGAAATTCCCATGACCAGGTGGCACTGGAGAATCTTTGGATGTCCTGTTGCTGATCATGGATGTACCTGACAGTGCCTTGCTTGACTGGGTTTTATGAAAATTGTGTAGAACAGAGGTGCCAGAAAGTTGCAGCCTGCTGAGAAGTGGGCCTAGAGCTGTGGTGGGCAGGAGTGTGATAAAACATCTGTGTTGGAGCAATGTGGATCTTCCATTGACTTCCAAATGGCTTGTGGATTACATGAAGCAGCCAGCAGACCCTTGTAATTAAAGGCATCTTGTTATATGGAGAGGATTCAGGGCAATGTTCAGAATCAGGTTGCTATGGACAAGGATGCAATGTGGCAAGCTTTGAGGGATAGAAGCATGGTTGGTGCGTTCTTCTGCAGACTCTGAACCAGCACACATGACAGAACTCCCTCCAGCACTGTGTCTCAGTTGAACTCCTTGAATTTCATGAAGCAAATACCAAACTCCCAGTTCAGCAGCAAAAACCCCATAAAAAGTGGAGGAGGACCAAATGGCTTCACAGTCCAACGGGGAGACACTTAACCCCCAGAGGCCACAGTTTACCTAAAAAGAAGAAAATCAACACTGCTACCTCATGTTCATTGGAAAATAAGATACCATGTCCTCCACGTCACATAGAGGCAGACCCAGCTTTGATGGTCTCACTACAAAGGAAGCCAATTCTCCTGACAACAACATATTTTTCACGTTCCCAAACTCAGAGGCAGTTGCTCTAAAAGTTTTTAGGCCAGCAGAGCTCCATGTTTGTGGAGTGTTTACCCTATCCCTTACTTTTGGAAACTCCTCTACAACCTCCAAGGTTGTGAACTCCTGAGCATTTTCCATTCCAGATATGTATTCACTGATTTTCTATCTATTCTCCTCTAACTGTGTCTTACTTGGGGTGAAGGTAATTTCAAGGCATTGTTCTGGATGAGAGTGGGAGGATATTTGTGTAGCATATATTTGCATACAAATTGGATTCAATTTCCAATTTTCCTTTTGAAATACTGAATCCCTGACACTAACCCATACATACTAGACTCAGACAACTCATCCTAATATGATAGAGAAAAATAACACAAACCTATAGAAATACAAGCAGTTCATTGGAGACATGTTGTATAGTTGGACTTGCATTTTGCATTATACAAGGTAGGAGTTATAAATCTAGTCAATGTTTAATAGAAAAAGATCTCCATGTGTTTTTAAAGTTAACAAATATGAGAATTCATGTTTCCCTTTCTCTTTAGCCTATTCACACTTGTATATTTATATGCATATATAGAATCCTACCAGGTATCACACGTACATCTTTGTGAGGTGGCTGACTTGGCAGATACAAATTGTGAGAAGAGATCACTCCTCCTAAATGCTGTTGGAACTGAAAATTCAACCTATAGGGAGCGTCCTAGTAGAACAACATTATACGTAAACTCATGTTCAGTAAAATAAATATTTTTGCATCTGTGGATGATATATATTTACTGATGAATTTCGATTGGCATTTATATTGCTACTTTTTAATGTCTGTGAGTGTTTTGTATGTGTGTGTGTGTGTGTGTGTGTGTGTGTACACTCTCCAGATTTTTCAAAATATGAAATATATGTGTCTAATATACACTCTCTAAATTCATTTATGTTCATGTATGTGGATTTTTAATCAACTTTTCACAAGATTATTCTCAGAAATATTCATCCACCTGAAATACATATTTGTTTCCTAGTACTGAAAACTAACTTCAGGGAATGATGCATACAAATCCTAATTATTCTACAGTAACTGACCCAGTCTAACATCAATGCAAGTAGATTCCAATGGGACATGATATGTAATTCTTTATTCATTTGTATTCAACACTTTTACATTATTATTTCTTCAGTTTTTGCACATCATAGGATATACATTTCATCCATAAGTTCACAAATTTGTAGGCATTTGTTTCAAATTTAATCACTTTTTGCTTCAGAACACATGTATTGTCAGGGTTTCTTTACTGGTATTTTCATGAGTCTTCTTTCCAAACACATTATTTCCATAGTCACTTTTGAAGCAAAACTCACACACTCTTCATGATAAACCAAAACACAAATATTACCATTAGATGTATAACTGCTTGGAATGAATGATTGTATATCAATATACGATTTCCTGTGATTTTTCAGATATTAGATCAATTCATTTTTTAAAGTTGAAAAAAGTTATATTATTCATTCACATTACGGTCTATTCATTCTTTATCTCTATATTCATAGACACAGGGTACACCTCTTTGTACCCCCGATTCTAATTTTACATCTTCAATATATTGCTTGCAGAAATGGTGGAAGACATACTCATGTCACCTGATGTACATATACATTTTATCAAAGTAATATTCTGGACAAAAAAATGTAAAGGTCACATTTATGATTGTACCAAAGCCTAAATGTAAAGTGTACATGAATTACTAAAAACATCCATGTCCAGGTTGCCTAATGCTGTCAATTGTCAATCCTATTGGTGACTGCATATTTGTTTCTTCCTAATTTATATATTCAAACTCAACCCTGTGGAAATGTCTAATCCTATCACTCACTTTATACTTTGCCTGATTTCATAATGTTTCTATTGATATCTGCTTTTCAACAAATTTTCCCAAGTTGATCCTAGTGACTGACACTTCATATGTGCTGACATTTACATTCACTCTATAATCGAAACCCTATTGCTAAAGAACTTTTGGTTCAAATCCTATACTCACTCTTCTTTCTAAACCTACCGACTATCTTCCTAATCCTACCCACTATCCCTTTTTGACTGGATGTTCTCTTCTACATTCAATAAAATGTCCTATGCCATTGTATATCGAATTATCTGAGACAATTTTGCAGAGCATAATTCAAAGCTAAGTATCCCAATCAAGGGCCCAATGTCCTTCTGGGCTTCAAATCATACTAGATTTCTGTTTTCATACTTATATTTCACCTCTATGTTCTTGTAAATATCACAGGTTCCCAATAGCATTATTCATCGCACAGAATGATTCGTAACCCAAATCAAACCTGTTATTAACCCTAAACATACTCTGTTCCCTCAATCTCATTTTACAGAAGAGCAGGGACAGAGTGGTTTTTACAAAACAGGAAACTTAGGGACCTTCCACCTGCTGAGAACTTCAAAGGTCCATGCAGAAATGATACCTGGAGAAGTTGTAGGCAGGTATGAAGGACCTGAGAGAGCAAAAGTCATCTTCCATGGCAAACAACCTGGTCAGGATGAAGGGATATGTATGAATCAGCCTCTCTCTTCTTATTGTAGAGAAGATGGACCAAACCAGGCCTGTGTGGAGAGCTGTTCTTGGGTGCCAATTGTTGATATACCATACTACCTTGTGAAAGTGTCACAGGAAGTAGGGGAAGGTTCCATCTCATGGGACCTTTGGAAGCAAGTGTTAGGACAAAGTCGTTGCCAAGGCAGTGACGACCTCATTCAGTTCCAAAGAAAGTGACATACCTCATTTCCTTGGTGATGGACCTGTCTGAACTTGGTATCCAAAAAGCCAGGCACCAAGAGGCAGTCCCAGTCCCAGTCCCAGTGGGCTCACTTGTTTGGATTTACCAGGGACAGAGTCAGTTTTCTTGGTACCTAATGATGTGAGGATGGCCAAATGCCAGAAAAGCTCTGAAGATGGACCTTTCCTGAGAAAGCAGATAGTGGTTCACCACTGGCTCCTGACAACTGCACAGAGTTGGCCAAGGAAACCAGATCTGAGAGAAGACAGACCATTTCAGGGGAACATAGTATGGCCCACCAGTCAGAGGACACTCTGGATAGTCACAGACCTACTTGGGTGAAGGAGGTGCCTTTGTGGGAGTGTGTGTGGGTTTATTGTTTTGTCTCATGTTCTGAGAATAGATGGGAAAGGCAGTTTGGTTTGGAGTGGACAGTTTCTAGTAAGTTGTTTCACAAGGTGAGTGTTTCTATGTCTGTGTATCCCACTGTGTCCATTGTTGTAGACATTGGAAAAGAGAATGCATTAATGGATGTGTCCTGTCAAGTGTAAATCTTCCCATTTTTCAACCTGCCCAATATATGAATGGAGTGCAGCTTGTCTTGTCGATGTGCAACACCTGCTATCTTTCTAAGTTGCTGTTTTCTTCCTGAATTCTGGCCACTCTCTAGAATAGGCTCATGGATTTGTGTTCAAAATATGTACCACCTCCAACTCTGTGACATGGCCATGTACTGGATAGCTGAAGAGAATTGCGAGCATCTCAGAAAACTCAGATATCAGTGTGACCAGGAAAGTCTCAGTGGAGAAACCCTGCTTTGGGCCTTTTGCTTACTTATTGTTGTTTTTCACTGAATGTCAGGAAGTTCTTTGCCTCAATCCACCCCTTTGTGAACCCTGAAGTAAACAGTTTTCAAATGGAAATGAATGGCATCACCTGTGGCTCTTTGCTTAATTGCTTTGGGAAGGGATGTGTCTGAATTAGTCTCTTGGCGATGTGTGTGGCTTTGAGTTAGATTCTCAGCACCTGATGCATCTAAAGAATGATCCCATGTGTGCATCCAAAACCATAATGGCAAAAAAATCATTCATTATGGATGAAGTCTCTTGCCTTCCTCTGTTAGGTTCCTGAACTCCATCAAGTGAGAATAGGGATTCTTTGGGTCAAATGAGTTCTTCAATTCCCTGCAGAGGTGCTTGGGTTTTCGAGTAACTCCAAATAACATAAGAAATTGATACCTGAAATCAGTAGGCCTCAAATTGGAGAAACACAGAAGTATTAACGGCAGGCTTATTTGATCACTCCTGGTTCACAGAAACGGTGTCCAGGCCACCCTGACTTTAGGCAAATGAGGAAAAAGCGAGCTGATTTTGGACACTGTCTTGGCTTTTCTCATGACTCCAATTCACATAAAGAATCTAGACCCCACAGTCAGAGAGCCTCAAATTGGATAAGCGGAGCAGTATTAAGGGCAGGCCTATTTGATCACTCCAGGTTCACAGGAAGGGTGCCCAGGCCACGCTGAAGTTAGGCAAAAGAGGTGCAAGAAGCTTATTTTGGACATTTTCTTGGGCTGCACAACTCATGGAAAACTCCAGGAAGAGGTTATGATTAGTGTCTATATGGAAGAAGAATAGGGCCATGAGGGAGTATTCTGGTTTTAATTGTTTTCATTTGAGTAGCGGTTGGAAGAGTTGTCTGGGTCCACCTGGACTTGAACTCTGGTGTGATTCTCCTTATAGACTGAGTTCTGGAACTGACCTGAGAGAAGTATTGCCATGAATTGTGTTGGGATTTTAGGAGGCCAGGCAGGAAGTTGCCATTGGAACCTGAGATCTAGGCACAGGTTGGCTTTCCACAGAACACTGCGAATCTCAGCCAGGATATTACATGATTTTATTCTGAAAGACTTGGCATGCATTATAGAGATTCAAAACCCACATAGACCTCGCTTTTTAGACCTCAATTGGCCTCGCTTCATGTGACTTTTTGGCCACTCATTGGGTAGCCTTGCATGTGAGAGTACTCCAGAGCTTTGCCTGAAATTAGTTTCCTAACCCTTTAAGGGTTCCTGAATGAATTGAAACCCACAGTGTCTCCAACTTCATCCATGAAAAATTGCTAGATAATTACCATGAAATTTTTAAAATTCCCATGACCAGATGTCACTGGAGAACCTTTGATGTCCTGTTGATGATCATGAATATACCAGACAGGGCCTTGATTGACTGGGTTTCATGAAAATGGTGTAGAACAGAGATGCTAGTAAGTAGGAGCCTGGTGAGTAGTGGGCCTAGAGAAGTGTTATGCAAGTGAGTGATAAAACATCTGTGGTGGGGCCATGTGGATCTTCCATTGGCTTCCAAATGGCTTGAGACTGACATGGTGCAGCCATCAGACCCATATACGTAAAGGCAAATTTTTAGATGGAGAGGTTTTAGGGCAATGTTCAGAATCATGTTGCTATTGTCAAGGGGGCAAGCTACGTGGGATAGAACCCTGGTTGGTGCATTCTCCTGGAGACCATGCCCACCACAGCTGACAGAACTCCCTTCAGCACTGTCTCCCATTTGAACTCATTGTATTTCATGAAGCAAATACCAAACTCCCAGTGCAGCAGCAAAAAACACGACGATAATTGGAGGATGACCAAGTTGTGTCACAGTCCACACGGGGAGACACTTAGCCCTCAGTGGCCACAGTTCACCTACAAAGAGAGAATTCAGCACTGCTGTCTCATTTTTATTGGAAAATAAATAACCATGTCCTCCAGGTCACATAGAAGCAGATTGAGCTTTGATTGTCTCACTACAAATAAAGCTAAAGCTAATGAAAACAACATATATTTTAAGTGCCCAACCTCAAAGGCAGGTTCTCAAAAAGTCTTTAGGCCAGCAGAGCTCCATGTTTGTGGAGTGTTTACCCTGTCCCTTACTTTTGGAAACTCCTCTACCACCTCCAAAGATGTGAAATCTGGAGCATTTTCCATTCCTGATAGGTATTCACAGATTTTCTAACTCTTCTCCTCTAATTGTGTCTTACTTGGGGCGAAGGTAATGTCAAGGCATTGTTCTGGAGGAGAGTGGGAAGAATTTTCTGTAGCATATATTTGCATACACAATGGATTCAGTTTTCTATTTTCCATTCAAAATACTGAATCCCTGACTCTAACCCATACCCGACCAGACTCTGACTACTAATTCTAATATGATGGAGAAAACTAACCCAAACAGAATAGAAATACAATCAGTTCAGAGTAGGCCTGGTGTATTGTTGGACTTGCCTTTTGCATGATACAGAGTTGGAGTTATGAATCTAGTTGATTTGTTGTTGAAATAGTTGTCCATGTATTTTTAAGGTTAACAAATATGTGAATTCCTGTCTCCCTTTCTCTATATTCTTATATGCACATATAGATTCCTACCTGGTACCACACGTACATTCTTGTGAGGTGGCTGACTTGGCAGATACAAATTGTTAGAAGAGATCACTCCTACTAAACTTGTTGGAATTGGATATTCAACCTATGGTTGAGCTTGCTAGTTGAACAGCATTATACATAAATCCATGTTCAGTAAAATTAATATTTTTAGATCTCTGGATGATGCATATTTTATAATGAATTTTGATTGACATATATATTGCTACTTTTTTGTCTGTGTGTGTGTTTTGTATATATATATATATATATATATATATATATATATATATATATATACACTCTCCAGATTTTTCAAAATATGAAATATATGTGTCTTATATACACTCCCTAAATTCATTCATGTTTATGTATGTGGATTTATAATCAACTATTCACAAGATTTTTCTGAGAAATATTCATCCACCTGAAATTTGCCTAATGATCTCAAATGTCAATCCTATTTGTGACTACATATTTGTTTCTTCCTAAGATTATATATGTAAACTCAACCCTGTTCAAAATATCTAATCCCATCACTCACTTTATACTTTGCCTGTTTTCATAATGTCTCTATTGATATCTGCTTTCCTACATATTTTCCCCAGTTCATCATTGTGACTGACTCTTCACCTGTGCTGACATTTACATTCACTCTCTAATCGAAACCCTATTGCTAAAGAACTTTTTTTCCAATTCCTATACTCACCCTTCTTCCTAAAAGTACTGACTATCTTCCTAATGCTATAGACTATCCCTTTTTGACTGGATGTTCTCTTCTACATTCAATCATCCAAGTAAATGTGGGGCGAGCTTCAGAGGAGGAGACAACCAACAGACTATCTCATGCAACATCAAAGGGTTTTTTGGGTGTCCAGCATTCTGGGGCTCAGAGATCACTTGAATCGAGCAGATAGCCCTGAGAATAGCTTAAGTAGAGCTTATATACTTTCCCTGGAGAGGGCAGGGAGGGAATTTTATTGATGGGTCAGGGCGAGTGGGTGGTTTGCGTGCAACTGGGTGAGGGAGTACATTCTGCAGTTGCGCAGTTGGGGACAGAACATTCTGGGAACAAGATTTTCAAGCATTTCTCAAGATTTCAACAGTGTTTTGTTAAGCATACAGAAAAACAAGAAGTGACAAGTACCTATTTTATTAACCTTTAATTCCCCACTTCTTCTTCTGGCTACTTTTAATCATAAAAATGATCATTGGAGGGTGTCACATTCTATGTCTGCTAGTGGGGTATTACCATAAGTTTAACTCGTCCAATTTGAGCCTGGAGAAAAGAAATTACACGGTTGAGCAAACAGGGTTTTATAGTTAGCAATAATATGAGGATTATTATTGGACCTGCCAGGTTGATAAAAACGTAGTTAACCAGGAGGAGTGTGTGAACCAAGACTCAAGCCACCCTTTTTGGGCCTCTCTCTCTTGTTGATGCTCTTCAAGATGTCTTTTAAATTTACTCATAGATTTTATTACAACTCCAGTATGGTCAGCATAAAAACAACATTCTTCCCTCAATGCATCACAAAGGCCCCCTTCTCTAATAAAGAGGAGGTCCAACCCTCAACTGTTCTGTAAAACAACTTCAGAGAGAGAGGTTAAAAATTCATGCAAAGCTCTGATGGGGGTTTCTAATATCTTAGTTTTGCTCTATTGCTGCTTCTAATTGGGTTATTTGTTGTGTCCCATGGACAATGGCAGTGGCTCCTGTGCCCACCCGTGCAGCAACTCCTATTCATAATAGGATGGCTAAAGTGAGCGATACATGTTCCCAGTGGAACCGGTTGTATGCCCCCCCCATTTGATCTTCAAACGAACCTGCATCATGATAGAGCACTCTGGGAAACATCTGCACCATTTCAAAATTAATCCCATCTGTTGACCATTTCATGAAAACATAAACAATGTTTAAGTATATAGAATTATGCTGTTGTAGGGACAGACAAGGCAAGGCACCTAAGATAGCACTGAAGACAGGGAAACAGTCCTATTTTGTTGCAACCGGATTCAGAGGGCATTGCTTCTGTTGTAATCAATTAATCTCCTGAAACTCAAGTTTAGGTAGTTTCAGAATTTTGTACCCAGCATATAAGGATGGGGCTCAGAAGTTTACAGTCTGCAGAAGTTCAAAAAAGCAGTATTTTCTTCTGATTTTTCCTCTGTTCTGGGCAAGTTAAATTTTCAAGGACACATGGGAGGGGGAGAGCTTTTTATTCCCTTTCTTATTTTCCCCCTGCCAGCTGTTACAACGGAGCCCATTTGGTAATTTCTTTATCTTAGAAATGTAGCCATTTCTGTGAAGCCCCAGCTGAAGGCCAGAGGCCTTGTTCACATATTTTGTGAAAAACAAGTTAGGGGTTGTCTAGCTTAGAAGTACTGAGTTTTTTAGCCAGTGGCCAAGTAGAACAGGGCAATACAAAAAGAGAAAGTTTATCTAGATTGAACTCTTTATAGAAACTCTATGCTGAATGTTCTAAATTCAGCCATGGTGAAGACTTCTGGAGAAGGACATTTAAGACTTTTCTGTGGGCCTGGTACAGAGGCGGAATACGGGGAAGGTGGGGCTGAGAGAAGCTCTGAGGATCTGAGAATGAGGAAAAAGAGAGATGTAAAAGAATAATTGGAAAGTGGTTTGGGAATTTCCTAGCAACAAAACTTCAGCAGTAGAACAGGTAGAGCAGAGCAGAAAATGGGAGTGAGTATCCCAAAATTCTGTGAGGCACTTTAAATTTTAGTAACCTGTTTTCAGTGATGACAAAGCAACTTTAATGGCCATTTATATTACATGTTGGATAAGGGTCTGAGAGCTCTCCTCAGCTCGTTTGAGCTTTGGGTTAGCTGGAAAGAGGACCTGGTGGGACCCGGTGAGGGCACTGACAGGAGAAGAGAGGAATGAGTCGGTGGAGGGGTACCTCAGTACCTGCTACCTCACTAGTGGGCAATTGTCTGAGAACTGGTGGAGGTTTGGGTTTCCGATCTAGTAATTGGAGGGGAGAAATCAGGTTGCTGAGGTGGGAGTGACAGCAGAGAGTCTGGAGCAGAAGGCTGAGGATAAAAATCTATTGGAGAAGCATAGTTCAGGATGTGAGTGAAGGAGGGAAAAGGCTTCCACATAGGGGAATCTCCTTTCACCCTTTTGAGCACTTGAAGAAGTTAAAAAGGTCACGCAAAATTTGAGGATCTAGAGACCCCTCTGGGGGCCATCCTTTTTCTGTTTTCTACTTGGTAATATGGCCAATGCTGTGTACTGAATTTGATGAAGTATTGGGGTTCCATCAGGCAGCCCCCGTATGATCACATCTCCATGAAATACAGAAGAAGTCGGCTTTTCCCCCACACAGCCGTTACTGTTTGTGGCTTTGATAGTTTGCTGGGCAAACATAGTAATCTAGGCTAGCCAACCGCATCTGGCTCGTGTGTCCCTACATCCATAATGTTTGTTTCCATTATCTATGGTACGGAAGGGATTTAATGGTATTTTAGTGGGATTTTCTTCATCAGGGATATCCCAATAAAAAAGACCTATGGCCAGCTGACAAATGTCTGGGTGGAGAGGTGGCCACCAGGTCCCTAAGGGGGCTGTATGCGAGATAGATTATACTCTTTTCCAGTATGATTTGTGATCAGCCATCGCTGCTTAACAGGCTGATGAGGGTTAGGACTACTTGTGGCCAAGGGGAGAGTATATAACCTTAGCCACATGGTGAATACACAATTTGAAACTGTTACCAGTCTTTTCCAGTTTCCATAAAGATTCTGGACAAGGAGCAGGCTTGAGATGAGAGGCATGGATCCAGGAAGTGATTCTGTATACCTTTACCACTGTAGGTGTTATAAGTAGCACCTGGTATGGTCCTTTTCAGCAGGGTTCCAGGGATGACACCTGATGTCATCTTACATACATGAAGTCTCTTATTTGATATGGATGTGGAATCCCCTGGTACACAGTTTGGTAGGCAGTGGCCAGCTATTTTCACAGGTATCACTGAGTTCTTTCAAGAGCTTTAAGTCTGTCAACCAAGAGGGTGTGAAATGGATCCTTAGGTCTTACAGTTGGGCTTAGGACCCTTACTGGACGAGGGCCACCATAGAGAATTTCTCAGGGGGTAAGGCTACTCAAAGAAACAGAAGGATTTTTTCTTGCATGAAACATTGCATAAGTCAGGAGATTAGTCCAATCTTTTATGCTGGTCTCTAAGCTTAATTTCGTTAAGGTCTCTTTAATTGTTCTATTCATTCTTTCTACTTGTCCTGAACTCTGGGGTCTATAAGCACAATATAACTTCCAATTAATCCCCAGGTTCCTGGCGAACCCCTGACTTACCTGGGCCATGAACATCGGTCCATTATCAGATCCTATTACCTGCTTACCTTCCTCCAATGGTAGAGAGGCTTAGTCAGAAGCAGAGGAATCACTTAGAATGTGTTGTGTGTAAGGGGACGAGGGCAGTGGATAAGGAGGGGAAGAAGAGTCCAGTAGAGTCAAATCTTGTGACTCAGGGAGAACAGAGGGTGGAGGAGGTGGAAGAGGTGAGGGTTTGAGAGATCATGGGGGAAGGAGTATGAGCAGAGGCATGGGCAAGGAAAGGCTTCACCTATGGAGGAGGAGATTTGCAGAGGTCGGCAAAGTTAAGATATATGGCTGTTGATCAGGATGGCTATGTGGCCCTGGCTGTAAGACAATATCTCTGACTTTTTAAATTAGTGGGAAGTAGAAAGATATTTCTAGGGGCCATACGACTCCAAAATGGGCCATTCTGAGGCACAGAGAGTCTGCCAGGTCTAGCGTTTTACTAAAAAAAGAAAGATACTGAGCCCTTAAGCGGACTTTGGTTCAGTGATCAAGGGTCAGGGACAGAGGCATTGAAGTGCTCTGTCCCATAATGAAAGGTACACAAACAGTAAAAGCAAAGTCACATGACACAGATAAGACAAGACCATGAAGACAGGCAATGGACGTCCAACACTGAGACCAGGAATGCGTAGCCGGCAAAACCCGATAGGATGGCAATACCTAATCTAAAACAAAATATCACTGAGTGGATGAAGCAATTGTTCCCTGATTCTCCGAGTCCTCTGCGGGGTCCCCCATGGAGGTGCCCTATGTCTCTGTGACACGTCTCTCAGCCACCGTCGGAGAGACCCCAGGCTCTTCATCGCCAGCAATTTTGCCAAGCCCTAACATGACACCTGAAACCAGAAAGAGGCGCCTTACTTGCTCCGAGAGGAGCCCGTTGGGGGTCTCTCATCCGCCATTGCCAGAACTCGGTGGAACCTCAATATGTAAAGGTCAGGCGAGTGTCGGAGGAAGAGACTACCAAGAGACTGTCTCATGCAACAGCAAAGGGTTTTTTTTGGGTCCAGCTTGCTGGGGCTCACAGCTAACTTAAATAGATCAGAGAGCTCTGAGAACAGCTTATGCAGAGCTTACATACATTTCTTGGAGAGGGAAGGGAGGGAAGTTTACTGATGTGTAAGGGTGAGTGGGCGGTTCGCGTGACACCGAGTGAGGCAGTACATTCTGCAGTTTGGCAGTTGGGAACAGTACATTCTAGAACAAGATTAGCAAACATTTCTCAAGATTTCAACAGTGTTTTGTTAAGCATACAGAAAAACAGGAAATTACAAGTACCTATTTTATTAACCTTTCACTACCGACTATCCCTTTTTGACTGGATGTTCCTTCTACATTAATTCATGCAAGGTACAAGGACCTATGCCATTGTATATCGATTTATCTGAGACATCTCTGCAGAACGTAATTCAATGCTGCGTATCCCAATCAAGGGTCCAATGCCCTTCTGGCCTTCAAATCATACTTAGATTTATTTTTTCATACATATATTACACCTATATATTCTTATACACATAGCAAGTTCCCAATACCATTATTCATCCAGCACAATGATTTCTAACCCAAATCAAACATGTTTTTAACCATAATCATACACTGTTCCCTCAATGTAACTTTATAGAAGAGCAGGGAAAGAGTTGATTTTACAATAAAGAAATGTAGGGAAACTTCCACCTGCTGAGAACCTCAAAGGCCCATGCAGAAATGATCCCTGGAGAAGATGTAGGCAGCTATGAAGGACCTGAGAGAGCAAAAGTCATCTTCCATGGCAAACAACCCGGTCAGGATAAAAGGTTGTGTCTGAATCAGATTCTCTTCTTAATGTAGAGAACATGGACCAAAACAGGCCTGTGTGGAGATCTATTCCTGGGTGCCTATGGTTGATATACCATTCTAACTTGTGAAAGTGTCACAGGAAGTAGGGGCAGCCTCAATCTCATGGGACCCTTGGAAGCAACAGTTAAGACAAAGTGGTTGCCAAGACAGGGACCTCATTCAGTTCAGGAAGGAAATGACCTCACCTCACTGCCTTGGTGATGGAACTTTCTGAACTTTGGATCCAGGAAGCCAGGCACACAGAGCCAGTCCCAGTCCCCATCCCTGTGGTCTCACTTATTTGAATTTACCAAGGACAGTCAGTCTTTCTTGGTACCTTCAGACGTGAGAAGAACAAATGCCAGGAAAGCTCGGAAGCGTTGCTTTTCTTGAGAAAGCAGTTAGTGGCTCACCGTTGGCTCCTGAGAAGTTCACAGAGTTTGCCAAGGAGACCAGATCTGAGACAGGACAGGCTATTTTGGGGGAACATATTATGGCCTACAAGTCAGAGGACACTCCGCATAGTCAAAGACCTACTTGGGGGAAGAAGGTGCCTTTGTGGGTGTGGTTGTGGGTTTGTGGTTTTGTCTCATTTTCTAAGAATAGGTAGGAAAGTCAGTTTGTTTCGTTGGAAGTGGACTGTTTCTAGTAAGTCGTTTAACATGGCGAGTGTTCCTCTGACTGTGTATCTCACTGTGTCCGTGGTTGTAGACATTAGAAAAGAGAATTCATGAATGGATGTGTCTTGTCTAGTAGAAAGCTTCTCAGCATTCATATTGCCCCATTTATGAATGGACTGTAGCTTGCCTTATTGATGTGCAACACCTGCTATCTTCCTAAGTTCCTGTTTTCTTCCTGAATTCCGGCCAATCTCAAGAATAGGCCTATGGTTTTGTGTCCAAGATATTTACAACCTCAAAGCTCTGTGACATAACAATGTACTGGATAGCTGTAGGGAATGGGGAGCATCTCAGAAAACTCAGATATCAGTGTGACCAGGAAAGTCTCAGTGGAGAAACCCTGCTTTGGGCCTTTTGCTTACCAATTGTTCTGTTGCCCTGAATGTCAGGAAGGTCTTTGCCTCTGGCCACCCCTTTTTGAAGCCTGAAGAAAACAGTTTTCAAATGGAAATGATTGGGCATACCTGTGGCTCTTTTCTTATGTGCTTTGAAAAGGGATGTGTCTGAATCAGCCCCCTGGCCCTGTGTGTGGCTGTGACTTAGATTCTCAGCACCTGATGGATCTAAAGAAAGTTCCCATGTTTGCATCCAAATGAAAAATGGCCAAAAGAGCAGTCATTGGGATGAAGTCTCTTGACTTCCTCTGTAAGGTTCCTGAACTCCATCAAGTGAAAATAGGGATCCTTTGGGTCAAATGAGTTCTTCAAAACCTGCAGAGGCTAGCCCATAGGTGTTTGGTTTTATCATGACTAAAATTCACATAAAGAATCTAAACCCCACAGTCAGTAGGCCTCAAATTGGAGAATTGGAGCGGTATTAATGGCAGGCCTATTTGATCACTCCTGGTTCACAGGATGGGTGTCCAGGCCACCTTGACTTTAGGCAAATGAGGGTCAAAGGAGCTTATTTTGGACACTGTCTTGGTCTGCGCCCCTCATTTAAACATCCAGCCAAATTATGATGAGTGTCAATATGGAAGAAGATGAGGGCCATATGGGAGTGTTCTTGTTTTAATTGTGGTAATTTGTGTGGTAGTTGGAAGAGATGACTGGGATCACCTGGGCTTGAACTCTGGTGTGATTCCCCTTAAAGAATGAGTTCTGGATCTGACCTCAGAGAAGTATTGCCGTGAATTCTCTTGGGATTTTACTAGGCCACGCATGAGAATCGCCTTTGGAAACTGAGATCTAGGCCCAGGATGGCTTTCCACGGAGCTCGGGGATTCTGAGCCAGGATATCACATGATTTACTTCTTGAAGACTTGGCAGCCCTAGTTGAGAGTCCAAACACATATGGACCTCACATTGTAGACCACAATGTGTCTGGATTCATGTGACCTTTTTGCCAGTCTTTTGGAAGGCTTTTCTGTGAGTGTTCTCCAGAGCTTTCATTGAAAAGAGCTTCCTCACCATTTAATGGTTCCTGAATTAATTGAAACCCACAGTGCCTCTAACTTCATTTTTGAAATATGACTAGATTAATACCATGAAATTTCTGAAATTCCCATGACCAGGTGGCACTGGATAAACTTTGGATTTCCTGTTGCTGATCATGAGTGTACCAAAGAGTGCCTTGATTGACTGGGTTTCGTGAAAATGGTGTAGAACAGAGATGCCAGTAATTTGGAGCCTGCTGAGTAGTGGGCGTAGAGAAGTGGACTGTAGGTGTGTAAATAAATATTTTTGGTAGGACCACCTGGATCTTCCATTGGCTTTGAAAGACTTGCGACTGACATGGTGCAGGCAGCAGACCTTTATATGTAAAGGCATCTTGTCATATGGAGAGGTTTCAAGGCAATGTTCAGAATCAGGATGCTATAGTCAAGGGGAAAGCTATGTAGGATAGAAGCCTGGTTCGTACATTCTCTTCGCGACCCTGACCAACCACACATGACAGAACTCCTCCAGCATTTTTATCCCAGTTGAACTCCTTGTATTTCGTGAAGCAAGTATCAAACTCCCAGTGCAGCAGTAAGAAACACCCTGGAAAGTGGAGGATCACCAAATGGCTTCAGAGTCCACATGGGAGACACTTCAGCCCAGTGGCCTCAGTTTACCTACAAAGAGAGAATTCAGCACCGCTGCCTCATGATCATTGGAAAATAAGAAACCATGTTCTCCAGGTAACATAGATGCAGACCCATATTTCATGGTGTCACTACAAACGAAGCTAAATCTCCTGACAATTACATATATTTCTTGTTCCCAACCTCAGAGGAAGTTTCTCAAGAAGTCTTTAGGCCAGCACAGCTCCATGTTTCTGGATTGTTTACCCTCTCCCTTACTTTTGGAAACTGTTCTACCACCTCCAGTGTTGTGAACTCCTGAGCATTTTCCATTCCACATAAATTCACAGATTTTCTAACTCCTCTCCTCTAATTGTGTCTTACTTTTAGCGATGGTTATGTCAAGGCATTTTTCTGGATGAGAGAGGGAAGATTTATGTGTATCACATTTTTGCATACACATTAGATTAATTTTCCTTTTTTCCATTTGAAATACTGAATCCCTGACACTAACCCATACCCTACTAGACTCTGACTACTAATCATAATATCATGGAGAGAAAGAAACCTAACCGAATAGAAATACAGGCCTTTCATAGGAAGCATGGTGTATACTTCTATTTGTCTTCTGCATTATCAAGAGTATGTGTTTTAAATCTAGTCAACTTTTCATTGTAATATTTCTCCATGATTTTTTAAAATTATCACATATATAAATTCCTGTCTCCCTTTCTCTGTATCCTATTCAGCACATGTATTTTTTTATGCATATATATAATATCCTACCTGGTATCACACGGACATTCTTTTGAGCTCCCTGACTTTGGAATATAAAATTGTGAGAACAGATGACTCTCCCTAAATAATGATGGAACTGAAAATTCAACCTATGGGTGAGCTTCCTAGTGAAAAAACTATACATAAATCCATGTTCAGTAAAATGAATATTTTTGGATATGTGGATGAATTATATTTCATGATGAATTTCGATTGGCATATATATTGCTAAATATTAATGTGTGTGTGTGTGTGTGTATGTGTGCATGTGTGTGTGTGTGTGTGTGTGTGTGTGTGTGTGTTTGTGTATTTTTTTAAATCTGGAAAAAATATATATGTGTATATATATATATATATATATATATATATATATATATATATATATATTTTTTTTTTTTTTTTCTCCAGATTTTAAAAAAATATGAAAAATATGTGTCTTATTATACACTCCCTAAATTCATTTATATTCATGTACGTGGGTTCAAAATCCAATCTTTACAAGATTATTTTTAGCAATATTTATATTCCTGTAATACATATTTGTTTCCTACTACTGAAAACTAAGTTCAGTAGGTGGTGCATACAAATCCTAATATTTCTACAGTACCTGACCCAGTTTAACATCAATGCAAGTAGATTGCTATGGGACATGATGTGTATTTTGAAGTTCATTTTTTTTCAACACTGGTATATTACTATTTTATCTGTTAATGGACATCATAGGATATATTTTTTCATCCACAACTTCACAAAATTATAGGCATTTGGTTCACATTCATTTACTTACTACTTAAGAACACATGTATTCCTCCATGTTTCTTTACTGGTCTTTTCACTAGACTTCTTTCTAAACACATTATTTTTGATTCCATAATCATTTTTGAAGCAATACTCACCCTTCACGATAAACCATAACCCTAATATTACCATTACATATATAACTGGTTGGAATGATTGTATATATATCAATATAAGATTTCCAATATATTTTCAGATGCAAACTCAATCCATTATTTAAAGTTGGAACTAGTTATATACTTTATCACAATATGGTCTATTCATGCAACATCTCAATAATCATCAACACAAGGTACACCTATTTGTATCACCAGTACTAATTTATAAGTTTCCAGAATATTACTCCCCATAATGGTGGAAGAAATACTCATGTCACCTTATCTACATATACAATTTATCACGGTAGTATTCTGGACACAAAATGCAAAGGTCACACATATGATTGTACCAAAGCCTAAATGGAAAGTGACCATGGATTACTAAAAACATCCATGTCCAGGGTGCCTAATGATCTCAAATGTCAATCCTATTGATTATTACATATTTGTTTCTTCCTAAGATTATATATTCAACCTCAAGCCTGTTGAAAATGTCTAATCCTATCACTCACTTTATACTTTGCCTGATTTCCTAATCTTTCTATTGATATCTGCTTTCCTACATATTTTTCCCAGTTCATCATTGTGACTGTCTCTTCACATGTGCTGACATTTACATTCACTCTCTAACTGAAACCCTATTGCTAAAGAACTTTTGGTCCAACTCCTAGAGTCACTCTTCTTCCTAAACCTACTGACTATCTTCCTAATCCTACAGACTATCCCTTTTTGACTGGATGTTCTCTTCTACATTCAATCATCCGAGGTACACGGTCCTATGCCATTGTATATCGATTTATCTGAGACCTCGGTGCAGAACATAATTCAAGCTAAGTATACCAATCAAGGGTTCTGTTGCCCTGAATGTCAGGAAGGTCTTTGCCTCAGGCCACCCCTTTGTGAAGCCTGAAGAAAAAATTTTCAAATGGAAATAAATGGACATCACCTGTGGCTCTTTGCTTAATTGCTTTGGAAAGGGATTTGTCTGAATCTGCCTCTTGGCCCTGTGTGAGGCTGTGGCTTAGATTCTCAGCACCTAATGGATCTAAAGAAAGATCCCATGTGTGCATTCAAAACCAAAATGGCAAAAAGAGCAGTCATTGTGGATGAAGATTCTTGCCTTTCTCTGTTACGTTCCTGACCCCCTTCAAGTGAGAATAGGGATCCTCTTTGTCAAATGAATTATTCAATGCTCTGCAGATATGCTTGGGTTCTCTCATGACTCCAAATCACATAAAAAATCTATACCTGACATTCAGTAAGCCTCAAATTATAGAAACAGAGCGGAATTAATGGCAGGCCTTTTTGATCACTCCTGGTTCACAGGAAGGGTGTCCAGGCCACCCTGACTTTAGGGAAATTAGAGGCAAGGGAGCTTATTCTGGAAACTGTCTTTGGTTGCGACCCTCATGAAAACTTCCATCCAGAACTTTTGATGAGGGTCTTTATGGACGAAGATGAGGGCCATGTGGGAGTTTTTTTGTTCTAATTGTGGTCATTTGTGTGGGGGTTGGAAGAGATGACTTGGTCCACCTGGGCTTGAACTCTGATGTGATTTCCCTTAGAGCCTGAGTTCTGGAACGTACCTCATAGAAGTATTGAAATAAATTGTGTTGGTTTTTAGGAGGCCACGCATGAATGTCACCCTTTGAAACTGAGATCTAGGCCCAAGGTGGCTTTCCACAGAGCAATGGGAATCTCAGCCAGGAAATCACATGATATTATTCTGAAAGACTTTGCAGCCATTGTTGGCCCTCGGAAGCAAGAAGGAGTGGCCATACTCATATCGATTAAAATCAACTTAAAACCTAAGTTAATCAAAAGTGATAAAGAAGGACACTATATACTGTTAAAAGGCACCATTAAACAACAAGACATAACAATTATCAATTTGTATGCATCAAACAATGGTGGTGCAAAGTCATAAAACAAACTCTCCTCAACTTCAAGAGTCATATAGGCTATAACACAATAATTACGGGTGACTTCAGCACACAACTCTCGCCATTGGACAGATCCTCTAGAGAAAATCTGAATTAAGAAACTATAGAACTTAATAGAACAATCAATAACCTAGACTTAACCAACATATATAGAATATATCAAACATCATAAAGTGGATACATGTTCTTCTCAGCAGCACATTGGTCCTACTCAAATATAGACCATATATTATGCCATATGGAAACTCTTAGCAAATATAAAAGTATGGAGATAATACCATGCACCATATCTGATCATAATGGAATGAAACTTGAAATTAATGATTGAAGAAGGAAGGAAAAATTCTACATCACATGGAAAATGAACAATATGTTACTGAATGATCAATGGGTTACAGAAGACATAAAGGAGGAGATAAAAAATTTCTTAGAGACAAATGACAATACAGACAAAACATACCGGATTCTATGGAAAACAATGAAAGCAGTTTTAAGAGGGAAATTCATTTCTTGGAATTCTTTCCTCAAAAAAAAAAAAAAAGAAAAAAACAACAAATAAATGATCTCACACTACATCTCAAAAACCTAGAAAAAAAAGCAAAACAACAAATGTAGTAGAAGACAAGAAATAATTAAAATTAGAGGAGAAATCAACAAAATTGAAACAAAAAAATTGAAAAAATAAAAGTTGGTTCTTTGAAAATAAATTAAATCGACAGGGCCTTAGCCATGCTAATGAAGAGAAGTAGAGAGAGAACTCAAATTACTAACATATGGGATAAAAAAGGCAACATCACAACAGACACTACAGAAATTCAGATGATAATTAGAAAGTATTTTGAAACCCCATATTCCAATAAAACAGAAGATAATGAAGATATTGATAAATTTCTTATGTCATATAATATGCCAAGTTTGAGTCCGGAAGACTCACACAATTTAAATAGACCAATAACAAAGGAAGAAATAGAAGAAACCTTCAAAAGACTACCAACCAAAAAAAGCCCTGGACCAGATGGTTATACAGCAGAGTTCTACAAAACGTTCAAAGATGAATTAATACCAATACTTTTCAAGCTATTTCAAAAAATAGAAAAAGAAGGAGTTCTTCCAAATTCATTCTATGTGGCCAACATCACTCTGATCCCAAAACCAGACAAAGACACTTCAAAGAAAGAAAACTACAGACCAATATCTCTAATAAACTTGGATGCAAAAATTCTCAATAAAATCCTGGCAAATAAAAAACAAAAGCATATAAAAAATTGTGCTTCATGATCAAGAGGGATTCATCCCAGGGATGCAAGGCTGGTTCAATATACGGAAATCAATAAATGTAATCCATCACATCAATAGACTTAAAGAGAAGAACCATATGATCATCTCGATAGATGCAAAAAAAGCATTCTACAAAGCACAGCATCCCTTTTTCTTTAAAACTCTATAAAACACTAGGAATAACAGGAACTTACCTCAACATGGTAATAGCTATATATGCTAAACCTCAGGCTAGCATCATCCTAAATGGAGAAAAACTGAAGGCATTCCCTCTAAAATTTGCAACAAGACAGGGATGCCCTCTATCACCACTTCTATTTAATTTAGTTCTTGAAATACTATACAGAGCAATGATACAGACAAAGGAAATTAAAGGCATAAAAATAGGAAAAGAAGAACTTAAATTATCGCTATTTGTGGATGACATGATAATATATTTAACAGACCCAAAAGGGTCTACAAAGAAACTGCTAGAGTTAATAAATGAATTCAGCAAATTGGCAGGATATAAAATCAACACGCATAAATCAAAGGCATTCCTGTATATCAGCAACAAAACTTCTGAAATGGAAATGAGGAAAACCACTCCATTTACAGTATACTCAAAGAAAATAAAAAACTTGGGAATCAACCTAACCAAAGAGGTGAAAGATGTATACAATGAAAACTACAGAACCCTAAAGAGAGAGATAGAAGATGTTAGAGGATGGAAAAATATGCCCTGTACATGGATAGGCAGAAATAACATCATCAAAATGGCGATATTACCCAAAGTTCTCTACAGGTTTAATGCAATGCCAATCAAAAACCCAATGGCATTTCTTGTAGAAATAGATAAAGTAATCATGAATTTCATATGGAACAACAAAAGACCCAGAATAGCGAAAGCAATTCTAATCAGGAAGTGTGAATCCAGAGTTCAAACTGTACTACAAAGCAATAGTAACAAAAACAGTGTGGTACTGGTATCAAAACAGGCAGATGGACCAATGGTACAGAATAGAGGACACAGAGACATATCCACAAAATTACAACTTTCTTATATTTGAAAAGGGGCCTAAAAGCATGCAATGTAAGAAGGATAACATCTTCAACAAATGGTGCAGGGACAATTGGAAATTCATATGCAACAAAATGAAACGGAATCCCTTTCTCTCACAATGCATAAAAGTTAACTCAAAATGGATCAAGGAGCCAGATATAAAATCAGAAACACTGCGTCTGATAGAAGAAAAAGTTGGCTACGATGTACATACTGTGGGGTTGGGCTCCAAATTCCTTAATAGGACACCCATAGCCCAAGAGTTCATAAAAAGAATAAACAAATGGGACTTACTTAATCTAAAAAAGTTTTTTCTCAGCAAGAGAAACAATAAGAGAGTTAAATAGAGAGCCTACATCCTGGGAACAAATTTTTACCCCTTACACTTCAGATAGAGCCCTAATATCTAGAATATACAAAGAACTCAAAACAATGAAACAATGAGATAACAAATAACCCAATCAACAATGGGCCAAGGATCTTAACAGACACTTCACAGAGGAGGACATACAATCAATCAACAAGTACATGAAAAAATGCTCACCATCTGTAGCAGTCAGAGAAATGCAATCAAAACCACCCTAAGATACCATCTCACTCCAGTAAGATTGGCAGCCATTATGAAGTCGAACAACAATAAGTGTTGGTGAGGATGTGGGGTAAAGGGTACACTTGTACACTGCTTGTGGGCCTGCAAATTGGAGAGTCCAATATGGAAAGCAGTATGGAGATTCCTGGGAAAGCTGGGAATGGAACCACCATTTGACCGAGATATTGCCCTTCTCAGACTCTTCCCTGAGGATCTTAATAGAGAGCAGTATAAGGATACTGCCACATCGATGATCATAGCGGCACAATTCACAATAACTAGACTGTGGAACCAAACTAGATGCCCTTCAATAGACGAATGGATAATAAAAATGTGGCATCTATACACAATGGAGTATTACACAGCACTGAAAATGACAAAATCATAGAATTTGCAGGGAAATGAATGGCATTAGAATAGATTATGCTAAGCGAAGCTATCCAATCCTTAAAAAACAAATGCCAAATGTTTCCTTTTATATAGAGAGAGCAAATAAGAACAGAACAGGGAGGAAGAACATGAGAAAAATATTAAAACTAAACAGAGATGAGTGGGGGGAGAGAAAGGGAGAGAGAAGGAAAATTATATGGAAATGGTAGGAGACTACTCAATGTTACACAAAATTACATATAATAGGTTGTGAGGCTAAAGAGGGGAAAACAAGGGAGAGAATTAAACAACAGCAGATGAGGTAGAGAGGGAAGATGGGAGGGGAGGGGGAATAGTAGGGGATAGGAAAGGTAGCAGAATTCAACAATAACTAGTATGCTATTATGTAAAAACGTGAGTGTGTAACTGATGTGATTCTGCGATTTGTATTTGGGGTAAAAATGGGAGTTCATAACCCAATTAAGTCAAATGTATGAAAGATGATATATCATGAGCTTTATAATGTTTTGAACAACCAAAAAAAAAGAATTGAATTTCCAATATTTGAGTCATATAACAACTTTATTTTTTAATAAAATTGTCTTTTATTTGTTATCTTACTTGCTGGTATCTGCCTTTCAGTTTTAAAAAACTATGTGCTTTAGCCATTCATCCATGTAGTATGTAACAGAAAATTTTGAGTGTCTCCATATAACCAGATTGGCAAGGCATCAAGGTTTCCATCACAAACAAGGTGAAGGCTTTGCCATTAGAAATTTAATATTCTGCAAAACAATTTTTTTTAACTTTCCAATTAAATTTCCAAAAAAATTTAGAAAAAAAAGAATCTAAACCCCACAGTAAGAAGGCCTCAAAGTGGAGAAGTGGAGCATTTACGGCAGGCCTATTTGATCACTGCTGGTTCACAGGAAGCGTGTCCAATCAACCCTGATGTTAGGCAAATGAGGGGCAAGGGAGCTTATTTTGGGCACTGGTTTGGATGTGCCCCTCATGGAAAACTCCATCCAGAGGTTATGATGTGTGTTTATATGGAAGAAGATGAGGGCCATGTGGGAGTGTTTTGGTTTTAATTGTGGTCATTTGTGTGGTAGTTGGAAGAGATGACTGGGTCCACCTGGGCTTGAACTCTGGTGTGATTCCCCTTAGAGAATGAGATTTGGAACTGACTTCAGAGAAGTATTGCCATGAATGTTGTTGGGATTTCAGGAGGCCACGCATGAGAGTCGCCCTTGGAAACTGAGATCTTGGCCCAGAGAGGCTTTCCAGAGAGCACTGGGAATCTCAGCTAGGATATCACAGGTTTTATTCTGAAAGACCTGGCAGCCATCGTTGAGAGTCAAAACACACATGGACCTCACATTGGAGACCTCAATGGGCCTGGCTTCATGTGACAATTTGGCCACTCTTTGGGAAGCCTTGCCTGTGAGAGATCTCCAGATCCTTCATTAAAATGAGCTTCCTCAATATTTAATGGATCCTGAATGAATTGAAACCCACAGTACCAACAACTTCATCTGTGAAAAATAGTTAGATAAATACCATGAATTTTTAGAAATTCTCATGACCAGGTGGCACTGGAGAACCATTGGATGTCCTGTTGCTGATCATGAGTATACCAGACAGTGCCTTGATTGACTAGGTATCATAAAAATGGTGTAGAACAGAGATGACAGTAAGTTGGAGCCTGATATGTAGTGGGCCTAGAGCAGTGGTGTGCAGGTGTGTGATAAAACATCTGTGGTGGGGCCTGTGGATCTGCCATTGACTTTCAAATGCCTTGACACAGACACGGTGCAGCCAGCAGACCCTTCTATATAAAGGCATCTTGTTATATGGAGATTTTTCACGGCAATGTTTAGAATCAGGTTGCTATGATCAAGGGGCAAGCTATGTGGGATAGAAGCCTAGTTGGTGCATACTCATGCAGACACTGACCCACCACACGTGACAGAACTCCCTCCAGCACTGTGCCCCACTTGAACTCCTTGTATTTTGTGAAGCAAATACCAAACTCCCAGTGCAGCAGCAAGAAACACAATGAAAAGTCGAGGATGACCAAATGGCTTCACAGTCCACATGGGGTGACACTTAGCCCCCGTGGCCACAATTTAGCTACAAAGAGAGAATTTAGCACTGCTGCCTCATGTTCATTGGAAAATAAGAAACCATGTCCTCCTGGTCACATAGATGCAGACCTAGCTTTGATGGTCTCACTACATCGGAAGTTAAAGCTCCTGAAAACAACATATATTTCAAGTGCCCAAGCTCAGAGGCAATTTCTCAAGAAGTGTTTAGGCCAGCAGATCTCCATGTTTGTGGAGTGTTTACCATGTCACTTACTTTTGGAAACTGCTCTATCAACTCCAAGGTTGTGAACTCCTGAGCATTTTCCATTCTAAATATATATTCACAGATTTTCTAACTCTTCTCCTCTAATTCTGACTTACTTGGGGCAAAGGGAATGTCAAGTCATTGTTCTGGATGAGAGAGGGAAGATTGTTTTGTAGCACATATTTGCATACACATTGGATTCATTTTCCAATTTTCTGTTTGAAATACTGAATCCCTGACACTAACCCATACCCTACTAAACTCTGACTACTAATCCTAATATAATGGAGAAAAATAACCCAAACAGAATAGAAATACAAGCATTTCAGAAGAAGCATGGTGTATAGTTGGAATTACCTTTTGCGTGATATAAGGTAGGAGTTATAAATCTAGTCAATTATTTGTTGAAATAATTTTCCATGTGTTTTTAAAGTTAAGAAAAATGTGAATTCCTGTCTCCCTTTCTCTGTAGCCTATTAAGCAAATGTATTTTTATATGCACAAATAGAATCCTACCTGGTTTCACATATACATTCTTGTGAGGTGGCTGACTTGGCAGATACAAATTGTGAGAAGAGATCACTCCTCCTAAACGCTGTTTTAACTGAAAATTCAACCCATGGGTGAGCTTCCTAGATGAACAACACTATACACATATTCATGTTCAGTAAAATGAATATTTTGGGATATGCGGATGAGTTATTTTTCATGATGAATTTCAATTGGCATATATATTGCTACATTATAATGTGTGTGTTTGTGTGTCTATATATACAATATATATATATATATATATATATATATATATATATATATATATATATATTCTCCAGATTTACCAAAATATGAAATATATGTGTCTTCTTATACACCGCCTGAATTCATTCATATTCATATATGTGGAATTATAATCAACTTTTAAAAAGTTTATTCTCAGAAATATGCATCCACTGAAATAAATATTTGTTTCCTAGTACTGAAAACTAACTTCAGAGAAGGGTGCTTACAAATCCTAATATTTCTACAGTAACTGACCAAGGTTAACATCAATGCAAGTAGATTCCTATTGGATATGATGTGTTTATTAAAGTTCATTTTAATCAAACCTGGTACGTTATTATTTCTTCAGTTTATAGACATCATAAATTATATCCTTTCATTCACAAGTTCACAAATTTATAAACATTTGCTTCACTTTCAATCACTTCCTCCTTCAGAACACTTATATTTCTCCATGTTTCTTGACAGGTCTTTTCACTAGACTTCTTTCTAAAGACATTATTTTCGATTCCATAATCATTTTTGAAGCAAAACTCACACACTATTTATGATAAACGGTAACCCTAATATAACCATTAGATATATAAGTGGTTGGAATGAATGTATGTATATCAATAAATGATTTCCTCTATTTTTTCAGATATCAATACAATCCATTATTTAAATTTGGAACCAGTCATATAATTTATTCACAGTATGGTCTATTAATGCATCATCTCTATATTCATCAACACAGGGTAAGCCGATTAGTATCCCCAGTACTAATTTATATCTTTTCAAAATATTTCCCCCAGAAATGGTGGAAGAAATACTCATGTCACCTGATCTTCATATACATATTATCACAGTAATATTCTGGACACAAAATGCGAAGGTCACCCTTATGATTGTACCAAAGCCTCAATGGAATGTGAACATGGATTACTAAATATATCCATGTCCAGGTTGCCTAATGCTCTCAAATGTCAATCTTATTGGTGACTACAAATTGGTTTCTTCTTAAGATTATGTATTCAACCTCAACCCTGTTGAAAATGTCTAATCCTATCACGTTATACTTTGCCTGATTTCCTAATGTCTCTATTGATGTCTGCTTTCCTACATATTTTCCCCAGTTCATCATTGTGCCTGACTCTTCACATATGGTGTCATTTATATTCACTCTCTAACCAAAACCCTATTGCTAAAGAACATTTGGTCCAAATCCTAGACTCACTCTTCCTTCTAAACCTACTGACTATCTTCCTAATCCTACACACAATCCCTTTTTGACTGGATGATCTCTTCTACATTTAATCATCTGAGGTACAGGGTCTTATGCCATTGTATATCAATTTAACTGAGACCTCGGTGCAAAACATAACTCAAGTTAAGGATCCCAATCAAGGGTCCAAATCCTTCTGGGCTTCAAATATTACCTAGATTTCTGTTTTCATACTTATGTTCTACCTCTATATTCTTATAAATATCGCTGGTTCCCAATACCATTATTCATCCAGCAGAATGATTTCCAACCCAAATCGAACATGCTATTAATCCTAACCATACAATGTTCTCTCAATCTCACTTTTCAGAAGAGCAGGGACAAAGTTGGTATTACAATACAGGAAGTTAGGAGATCTTCCAACTGCTGAGTACCTCAAAATCCATGCAGAAATGATCCCTGGAGAAGATGCAGGCAGCTATGAAGGACCTGAGAGAACAAAAGTCATATTTCATGGCAAAAAACATGGTCAGGATGAAAAGATGTGTCTGAGTCAGCCTCTCTATTCTTTATGTAGGGAAGATGGACCAAACCAGGCCTGTGTGGAGAGCTGTTCCCAGGTGACTATGGTTTCTATACCATTCTAACATGAGAAAGTATCACAGGAAGTAGGGCAGCCTCCATGTCAGGAGACAATAGGAAGAAACTGTTAGGACAAAGTGGTGGCCAAGACAGTGACCTCATTCATTTTCTGAAGGTAGTGACCTCACCAAACTTCCTTGGTGATGGAGCTCTCTGAATTTTGTGATCCAGGAAGCAAGGCACCCTGAGCCAGTCCCAGTCCCAGTCGCAGTGGGCTCATTTCTTTGGATTTTCCAGGAACAGAGTCAGTCTTTCTTGGTACCTACTGATGTAAGGGTTGCCAAATACCAAGAAAGCTCTGAAGAGGGGTCTTTCCAGAGAGGATAGGAATTGGCTCACCACTGCGTCCTTACAACTTCACAGATTTGACCAAGGAGACCAGATCTGAGACAGAAAGGCCATTTCTGGGGAACATTGTATGTCCTACCAGTCAGAGGACATTCCAGATAGTCACAGACCTACTTGGAAGAAGGAGGTGCATTAGTGGGTGTTGGTTTGTGTTTGTGGTTTTTTCACATGATCTGAGAATAGGTAAAAAAGGAGGTTTGTTTGGTTTGGAGTGGACTGTTTCTAGTAAGTCATTTGACAAGGAGACTGTTTCTGTGCCTGTGTATCCCATTGTGTTTTTCTTTGTAGATATTAGAAAAGAAAATAGCTCATTGGGTGTGTCCTGTCTAGTAGAAAACTTCCCTGTGTGCATCCTTCCCAATTAATGAATGGACTGAGGCTTGCCTCATCCATGGGCAACACCTGCTATCTACCTAAGTTCTCATTTTTTTCCTGAATTCTGGCCACTCTCAAGATTAGTATCATGTATTTTTGTACAAGATACGTACCACCTCCAAGCTCTGTGACATGGCCATGTACTGGATAGCTGAAGAGAATGGGGAGCATATCAGAAAACTCACATATCAGAGTAACCAGGAAAGTCTCCTAGGAGAAACCCTGCTTGGGGGCTTTTGATTACCTATTGTTCTGTTGCTCTGAATGTCAGAAAGGTCTTTGCCTCAGCCCAAACCTTAGTGAAGCCTGAAGAAAAGAGTTTTCAAATGGAAATGAATGGGAATCACCTGTGGCTTTTTACTTTATTGCTTTGGAAAAAGATTTGTCTGAATCAGCCTCTTGGCCCTGTGTGAGCCTGTGGTTTAGATTTTCAGCACCTGATGGGTCTAGAGAAAGATCCCATGTGGGCATTCAAAACCAAAATGGAAAAAAGATCAGTCATTTTGGATGAAGCCTCTCGCCTTCCTCTGTAATATTTCTGACCTCCATCAAGTGAGAATAGGGATCATTTGTGTCAAATGAGTTCTTCAAAGCCCTGCAGAGGCTGGACAATAGGTGCTTGCGTTTTCTCATGACTCCAATTCACACAAAGAATCTATACCCCACAGTCAGTAGGCCTCAAATTTGAGAAGTGGAGCAGTATTAACAGCAGTCCTATATGATCACTTCTGTTTCACAGGAATGTTGTCCAGGCCACCCTGACTTTAGGCAAATGAGGTGCAAGGGAGATTATTTTTGACACTGTCTTGGGCTGTGCCCCTCATGGAAACCTCCAGCTAGAGTTTATGATTAGTGTCTATATAAAAGAAGAAGAGGGCCCTGTGGGAGTGTTTTGGTTTTAATTGTCATCATTGTGTGGCAATTGGAAGAGATGCCTGGGTCCACCTGGGCTTGAACTCTGTTGTGATTCCCCTTAGAGACTGAGTTGTGGAACTGAACTCAGAGAAGTATTGCCATGAATTGTGTTGTGATTTTTGGAGGCCACGCATGAGATTCGCCATTGGAAACTGAGATCTAGGCCCAGGGTGACTTTCCACAGAGCACTGGGAATCTCAGCCAGGATATCAGAAGATTTAATTTTGAAAGATTGTCAGCCATAGTTGAGAGTCAAAACACACATGGAATTCACATTGTAGACCTCAATGGGCCTGGCTTCATGTGACCTTTTGCCCACTCTTTGGGAAGCCTTGCCTGTGAAAGTTCTCCAGAGCTTTCATTGAAATGAGATTCCTCACCTTTTAATGGTTCCTGTATAAATTAAATCCCACAGTGCCTCCAACTTCATTATTGAAAAATATCTAGATAAATACCATGAATTTTTTGAAATTACTATGACCAGGTTGCACTGGAGAACCTCTGAATGTCCTGTTCCTGATCATGATTGTACCAGACAGTGCCTTGATTGACTGGGTTTCATGAAAAAAGTGTAGAACATAGATGCCAGAAAGTTGGAGCCTGCAGACTAGTGGGCCTAGAGCAGAGGAGTGTAGGTGTGTGAAAAAAACATTTGTGGTGGGGCCACTTGGATCTGCCATTGGCTTAGAAAGACTTGTGACTGACATGGTACAGCCAGCAGACCCTTCTATGTAAGGGCATCTTGTTATATGGAGAGGATTCTGGCCAAAGGTCAGAATCAGGTTGCTATTGTCAAGTTGAAAAGCTATGTGGGATTGAAGCCTCACTGGTGGATTTTACTAACCCACCACACGTGAGAGTACATCCTCCAGCACTGTGTCCCAGTAGAACTCCTTGTATTTCGTGAAGCCAATACCAAACTCACAGTGCAGCAGTAAAAAAAAACCACGAAAGTGGATAATGACCAAATGGCTCTACAGACAACACAGTTAGATACTTAGACCCCAGTGGCCAAAGTTTACCTACAAAGAGAGAATTCAGCACTGCTGCCTCATGTTCACTAGAAAACACAAAACCATGTCATCCAGGTCACATAGATGGAGACCCAGAATTGATGGTCTCACTACAAAGGAAGCTAAAACTCCTGACAACAATATATATTTTAAATGCCCGACCTCAGAGGCAGTTTCTCAAAAAGTCATTGGGCCAGCAGAGCTCCATGTTTGTGGAGTGTTTACCCTCTCCCTTTTTGTAACCCGTTCTACCTCCTACAAGTTTGTGAACTCCTGAGCATTTTTCTTTCCACATATGTATTCACAGATTTTCTAACTTTTCTCCACTAATTGTGTCTTATTTGGGGCGAAGGTAATGTCAAAGCATTGTTCTGGATGAGAGTGGGAAGATTTTTGTGTAGCACATATTTGCATACACATTAGATTCATTTTCATATTTTCCATTTGAAATACTGAATCCCTGACACTAACCCATACCCTACTAGACTCTGACTACTAATCCAAATATGATGGAGAAAAAGAAACTTAACAGAATAGAAATACAGGCCTTTCATAGGAGGCATGGTGTATACTTGGACTTGCCTTCGGCTTTATCAATGGTATGTGTTATAAATATAGTCAACTTTTCATTGTAATACTTCTCCATGAGTTTTTAAAATTAACACATATGTAAATTTCTGTCTCCCTTTCTCTGTAGCCTATTCATCACATGTATTTTTTAATCCATCTTTAGAATTCTACCTGGTATCACATGTACATTCTTGTGAGCTTGCTTATTTTGGAAGATACAAATTGTGAGAAGAGATCACTCCCTCTAAATACTGATGGAACTGGAAATTCAACCTATGGGTGAATTTCCTAGATGAACAATATTATGCATAAATAAATGTTCAGTAAAATGAATATTTTTGGATACGTGGATGATATCTATTTTATTATGATTTTCAAATGGCATATATATTGCTACATTTTAATGTCTGTGTATGTGAGTATCTATCTATCTATCTATCTATCTATCTATATAGATATCTACTCTTTAGATTTTCCAAAATATGAAATATATGTGTCTTATTATACACTTTCTAAATTTACTCATGTGTGTGTATGTGGATTTATAATCAAATTTTCACAAAATAATTCTTAGAAATATTCATCCACCTTAAATACATATTTATTTCCTAGTACTGAAAACTAAATTCAGTGAATGGTGCATACAAATCGTAATATTTCCACAGTGACTGACCCAGTTTCACATCAATGCAAGTAGACACCTACGGGACCATGATGTGTATTTTGAAGTTCATTTTTATTCAACACTGATACATTACTATTTCTGCAGTTTATGGACATAATAGGATATATTCTTTCATCCACAATTTCACAAATTTATAGGCACTTAGTTCACTTTCAATCACTTCCTACTTCAGAACACATGTATTCCTCCATGTTTCTTGACTGTTCTTTTCATGAGATTCTTTCCAAACACATTATTTTTGATTTCCATAATCATTTTTGAAGCAAAACTCAGACACTCTTCATGATAAACCATAATGCTAATATTACCATTAGATGTATAAGTGGTTAGAATGAATTTATGTATATCAATATAAGATTTTCTATACATTTTCAGATATCAATTCAATCCATTATTTAAAGTTTGAACCAGTTATATTATTTATTCACAGTATGGTCTATTAAGGCATCATCTCTATATTCATAGACCGATGGTATACCTATTTGTATCCCAAATACTAATTTATAAGTCTTTAAAATATTGCTTTAAGAATATTGGAAGAAATACTCTAGCCACCTGATATACATATACATTTCATCACAGTAATATTCCTGACACAAAATGCAACGGACACACTTATGATTGTACCAAAGCCTATATTGAAAGTGAGCATGTATTACTAACAACATCCATGTCCTGATTAACTAATGATCTCAAATATCATTCCTATTGGTGAGTACATATTTGTTTCTTCCTAAGATTAAATATTGAAACTGAACCCTGTTAAAAATGTCTCATCCTATCACTCACTTTGTACTTTGCCTGATTTCCTAATGTCTCTATTGATATCTGATTTCCTACACATTTTCCCCAGTTCATCACTGTGACTGACTCTTGAAATATGCTGACATTTACATTCACTCTCTAACAAAACCCCTATATCTAAAGAACTTTTGGTCCAACTCCTAGACTCACTGAAATGGGTTCTTCAAAGCCCTGCAGAGGGTAGCCCATAGGTTCTTGGGTTTTCTCATGACCCCAATTCACATAAAGAATCTATGCCCCACAGAGAGTAGGCCTCAAATTGGAGAAGTAGAGCAGTATTAATGGCAGGCCTATTTGATCACACCTGATTCACAGGAAGGGTTTCCAGGCCACCCTGAATTTAGGCAAATAAGGGGCAAATGAGCTTATTTTGGACACTGTCTTAGGCTGCGCCCCTCATGGAAACCTCCAGCAAGAGGTTATGATGAGAGTTTATATTGAAGAAGATGAGGGCCATGTGGGAGTGTTTTGGTTTAATTGTGGTCATTTGTGTGGTAGTTGGAAGAGATGACTGGGTCCACATGGGCTTGAACTCTGGAGTGATTCCCCTTAGAGACTGAGTTCTGGAAATGAACTCAGAGAAGTATTGACATGAATTGTGTTGGGATTTTAGGAGGCCACACATGAGAGTTGCCCTTGGAGACTGTGATCTAGGCCCAGGATAGCTTTCCAAAGAGCACTGGGAATCTCAGCCAGGATATCACATGACTTTATTCGGAAAGACGTGGCAGCCATTGTTGAGAGTCAAAACACACATGGACCTCAATTGTAGACCTCAATGGGCCTGGCTTAATGTGACCTTTTGGCCACGCTTTGGGAAGCCTTGCCTCTGAGAGTTCTCCTGAGCTTTAATTGAAATAATCTTCCTCACCATTTCATGGTTCCTGAATAAATTGAAAGCCACAGTGCCTCCAACTTCATCCTTGAAAATTGGCTATATAAATACCATGAATTTTTTAAATTCCCATGAACAGGTGGCACTGGAGAACCTTTGGATATCTGTTGCTGATCACGAGTGTACCAGACATTGCATTGATTGACTGGGTTTCATGAAAATGGTGAGAACAGAGATTCCAGAAATTTGGAGCCTGCTGACTAGTGGGCCCAGAGCAGTGGTGGGCAGGTGTATGATAAAACATCTGTCGTGGGGACACGTGGTTTGCCATTGGTTTCCGAATGACTTGTGAATGACATGGTGCAGCCAGCAGAACCTTACAAGTAAAGGGACCTTGTTATATGGAGAGGTTTCAGGGCAATGTTCAGAATCAGGTTGCTATGGACATGGGTGCAAGCTTTTTGGGATAGAAGCCTGATTGGTGCATTCTCCTGCAGACCCTCATCCACTACACGTGAGAGTACTCCCTCTAGCACTGTGTCCCAGTTTTTCTCCTTGTATTACGTGAAGCCAATACCAAACTCCCAGTGCAGCAGTAAGAAACACCACGAAAAGTGGAGTATGACCAAATGGCTTCACAGATCACATGGTTAGACACTTAGACCCCAGTGTCCTCAGTTTACTAACAAAGGGAAAATTCAGAACTTCTTCCTCATGTTCAATAGCATATAAGGAACCATGTCATCCAGGTCACATAGATGCCGACCCAGGTTTGATGGTCTCAATACAAAGGAAGCTAAAGCTCCTGACAACAACAAATTTTTCAAGGGCCCAAACTCAGGGGCAGTTTCTCAACAACTCATTAGGCCACCAGAGTTCCATGTTTGTGGAGTGTTTACCCTGTACCTTACTTTTGGAAATTCCACTACCACCTCCAAGGTTGTGAACTCCTGAGCATTTTCTTTTCCAGATATATATTCACAGACTTTCAAACTCTTCTCCACTAATTGTGTATTACTTGTGGCGAAGGAAATATCAAGGCATTGTTTTGGAGGACAGTGGGAAGATTTTTGTCTAGCAAATATTTGCATACACATTAGATTCATTTTCCTATTTTCCATTAGAAATACTGAATCCCTGTCACTAACCCATACCCTACTAGACTCTGACTACTAATCTTAATATGATGTAGAAAAAGAAACCTAACAGAATAGAAATACAGGCCGTTCATAGGAGGCATGGTGTATACTAGGACTTGCCTTCTGCTTTATCAAGTGAATGTGTTATAAATCTAGTCAACTTTTCATTGTAATACTTCTCCATGAGTTTTTTAAGTTAACACATATGTACATTTCTGTCTCCCTTTTTCTGTACCCTATTCATCTCATGAAATTTATTATGCATATTTAGTATCCTACCTGGTATCACACGTACATTCTTGTGAGCTTGCTGTTTTAGGAAGATACAAATTGTGAGAAGAGATCACTCCCCCTAAATACTGATGGAACTGAAAATTCAACATATGGGTGAATTTCCTAGATGAACAGCATTATACATAAATCCATGCTCAGTAAAAAGAATATTTTTGGATATGAGGATGATATATATTTCATGATGAATTTTGATTGGCATACATATTACTACATTTTAATGTCTGTGTTTGTATCTTTATATATATATATATATATATATATATATATATATATATATATATATATATATATATATTTTTTTTTTTTTCTCCAGATTATTCAAAATATGAAATATATGTGTCTTATTTTACACTCACTAATTTAACTCATGTTCCTATATGTGGATTTATAATCAAATTTTCACAAGATTATTCTCAGAAATATTCATCCACATGAAATACATATTTATTTCCCAGTACTGAAAACTAACTTCGGTGAAAGGTGCTTACAAATCCTAATATTTGTACAGTAACTGACCCAGTTTAACATCAATGCAAGTAAAATCCTATGGGACATGATGTGTATTTTGAAGTTCATTTTTATTCAACACTGGTACATTACTATTTCTTCAGTTTATGGACATTATAAGATAATACTTTTCATCCACAAGTTAACAAATCTGTACGCATTTGGTTCACTTGCAATTACTTCCTGCTTCAGAATATATGTATTCCTCCATGTTTCTTGACTGTACTTTTCATGAGATTATTTCCAAACACATTATTTTCGATTTCCATAATCATTTTTGAAGCAAAACTCCCACACTCTTCATGATAAACCATAATGCTAAAATTACCATTAGATGTATAACTGGTTAGAATGAACTTATGTATATCAATATAAGATTTCCTATATATTTTCAGATATCAATTCAATCCATTATTTAAAGTTTGATCAAGTTATATTATTTATTTACAGGATGGTCTATTAAGGCATCATCTTTATAATCATAGGCACAGGGTACACGTACTTGTGTCCCCAATACTAATTTATAAGTCTTAAAATGTTGCTTTCAGAAATGTTTGAAGAAATACTGTAGTCACCTGATATACATTTACATTTCATCACAGTAATATTCCTGACAAAAAATGCAACGGACACCCTTATGATTGTACCAAAGCCTAAATTTAATGTGAGCATGTATTACTAACAACATCCATGTCCTGATTAACTAATGATCTCAAATATCATTCCTATTGGTGACTACATATTTGTTTCTTCTTAAGATTATATATTCAAACTCAACCCTGTTAAAAACGTCTTATCCTATTACTCACTTTGTACTTTCCCTGATTTCCTAATGTCTCTATTGATATCTGCTTTCCTACACATTTTCCCCAGTTCATCACTGTGACTGACTCTTCACATATGCTGACATTTGCATTCACTCTCTAACCAAAACCCTATATCTAAATAACTTTTGGAACTATCCCTTTTTGTCTGGAGGATGTCTTCCTCATTCAGTCATCCAAGGTACAAGGTCCTATGCCATTGTATAACGATTTATTTGAGACAACTTTGCGGAAATAATTCAAAGCTAAGTATCCCAATCAAGGGCCCAGTGTTCATCTGGGTTTCAAATCTTTCCTAGATTTCTGTATTCATACTTATATTACACCTATATATGCTTGTAAATATCGGAGGTCCCCAATACCATTATTCATCTCGCAGAATGATTCCTAACCCAAATTGAACATGTTATTAACCCTAACCATGCACTGTTCCCTCAATTTAACTTTACAAAGACCAGGGACAGAGTTGGTGTTATAATACAGATAGGTAGGGGATTTTCCACCTGTTGAGAACCTCAAGTTCCATGCAGAAATAAACCCTGAAGAAGATGTAGGCATCTATGAAGGACCTGAGAGAGCAACAGTAATCTTCCTTGGTAAAATACCTGGTCAGGATGAAGCGATGTGTCTGAATAAGCCTCTCTTTTCTTAAAGTAGAGAAGATGGACCAAACCAGGTCTGTGTGGAGAGCTGTTAACATGTGCCTATGGTTGATATACCATTCTATCTTGTGAATGTGACACAGGAAGTAGGGGAAGCCTCTCTCTCGTGGGACCCTTGAAAGCAAATATTAGGATAAAGTGGTTACCAAGGTAGTGACCTCATTCAGTTCCTGAAGGAAGTGACCTACCTCACTTCCTTGGTGATGGAACTCTCTGAACTTGGGATCCAGGAAGCCAGGCACTCAGAGCCAGTCCCAGTCCCAGTCCCAGTGGGTTCACTTGTTTGGATTTACCAAGGACAGAGTCAGCCTTTTTGGTACATACTGATGTGTGGATGGCTAAATGCCAGGAAAGCTCTGAAGAGGGACCTTTCCTGAGAAAGCAGGTAGTGACTCACTGATTGATGCTGAAAACTTTACAGAGTTGGTAAAGGAGACCTGATCTGAGACAGGACAGTCCATTTCGAGGGAGCAGAGTAAGGCCCACCAGTCTGAGGACACTCTGGATAGTCACAGACCTACTTGGGGGAAGGAGGTGCCTTTGTGGGTGTGGGTGTGAATTTGTGTTTTTTTATCATGTTCTGAGAATAGGTAGGAAAGGCAGTATGTTTGGTTTGGAGTGGACTGTTTTTAGTAAGTCATTTGACTTGGCGAGTGTTTCTATGTTTGTGTATCCCACTTTTTCCGTGGTTGTAGATATTAGAAAAGTGAATGCATCAATGGATGTGTCCTGTCTAGTAGAAAGCATCTCAGCACACATCCTTCCCAATTTATGAATGGACTGTGGCTTGCCTTATATGGACAACACCTACTTCTTTCCTTAGTTCCTGTTTTCTTCCTGAATTCTGGCCACTCTCCAGAATAGGCTCATGTTTTTTTGTCCAAGATATGGACCTCTGTCGAGTTCTGTGACATGGCCATGTACTGGATAGATGAAGGGAATTGGGAGCATCTCTGAAAACTCGGATATCAGTGTGACCAGTAAAGTCTCAGTAGAGAAACCCTGCTTTGTGCCTTTTGCTTACCTACTGTTCTTTTGACCTGAATGTCAGGAAGGTCTTTTCCTCAGGCCACCAGTTTGTGAAGCCTGAAGAAAAGTGCTTTCAATTGGAAATGAATGAGCATCACCTGTGGCTCTTTGCTTAATTGCTTTGGAAAGGGATGTGTCTGAATCATCCTTTCGGCTCTGAGAGAGACTGTGGCTTTGATTTTCAGCACCTGATGGATCTAAAGAAAGATCCCATGTGTGCATCCAAAACCAAAATGGCAAAAAGATCAGTCATTGTGGATGAAGTCTCTTGCTTCCTCTGTTAGGTTCCTGACCTCCATCAAGTAAGTATAGGGATCCTTTGAGACAAATGAGTTCTTCAAAGCCCTGCAGCAGTGCTTGGGTTCTCACATGACTCCAAATCACATAAAGAATCTATACCTCACAGTCAGTAGGCTTCAAAATGAAGAAACAGAGCAGTATTACTGGCAGGCCTATTTGATCAATCCTGGTTTACAGGAAGGGTGTCCATGAAACCCTGACTTTAGGAAAATGAGGGGCAAGGGAACTTATTTTGGACACTGTCTTGGGCTGCGCCCCTTATGGAAACCTCCAGCCAGAGGTTATGATGAATGTCTACATGGAAGAATATGAGGGCCATGTGGGAGTATTTTGGTTTTAATTGAACATATTGTTAACCCTAACCATACACTGTTCCCTCAATCTAAGTATTCAGAAAAGCAGGGACAGATTTGGTCTTACAATACAGGAATGCAGGGGATCTTCCACCTGCTGAAAACTTCAAAGTTCCATGCAGAAATGAACCCTGGAGAAGATGTAGGCAGCTATGAAGGATCTGAGAGAGCAAAAGGCATCTTCCATGGCAAACAGCCTGGTCAGGATGAAGGGTTGTGTCTGAATCAGATTCTCTCTTCTTAATGTAGAGGAGAGGCCTGTGTGGAGAGCTGTTCCCAGGTGACTATTGTTTCTTTACCATTCTAACTTGTGAAAGTGTCACAGGAAGTAGGGACATCCTCCATGTTATGAGACCTTAGGAAGCAAATGTTAGGACAAATTGGTTGCCAAGGCAGTGACCTCATTCAGTTACTAAAGGAAGTGACCTCACCTCACATCCTTGTTGATGGAACTCTCCAAATTTGGGTTCCAGGAATCTAGGCACCCAGGCCCAGTCCCAGCACCAGTTCCAGTGTTCTCACTTGTTTGGATTTTCCAAGGACAGAGTCAGTCTATTGTGGTACCTACTTATGTGAGAATGGCCAAATTCCAGAAAAATTCTGAAGAGGGGCCCTTCCGGAGAAAACAGGTAGAGGCTCACTGCTGGCTCCTGACAACTTCACAGAGTTGACCAAGGAGTCCAGATCTGAGAAAGGACAGACCATTTCTGGGGAACATAGTATGGCCCTCCAGTCAGAGGACACTCTGGATAGTTCCAGACCCACTTGGGGGAAGGAGGTGCCTTTGTGGTTGCGGGTGTGGGTTTGTGGTTTTTTCTTTTGTTCTGAGAATAGTTAGGAAAGGGGGTGTGTTTGGTTTGGAGTGGACTGTTTCTAGTTAGTCCTTTGACAAGGCGAGTGTTTTTAGGTCTGTGTATCCCACTGTTTTTGTGGTTGTAGACATTAGAAAAGATAATGCCTCAATGGGTGTATCCTCTCAAGGAGAAAACTTCCCAGCATTCATCCGGCACAATTTATGAATGGAGTGTGGCTTGCCTTATCAATGGGCAACACTAACTATCTTCCTACGTTCCTGTTTTCTTCCTGAATTCTGGCCACTCTCCAGAATAGGCTCATGATTTTGTGTCAAATATATGTACCATTTCCAAGCTCTGTGACATGGCCATGTACTGGTAGCTGAAGGGAATGGCAAGCATCTCAGAAAACTCAGATATCAGTGTAGCCAGTAAAGTCTCAGTGGAGAAACCCTGCTTTGGGCCTTTTGATTACCTATTGTTATGTTGCCCTGAATATCAGGAAAGTCTTTGTCTCAGGCCACCCCTTTGTGAAGCCTGAAGAAAACAGTTTTCACATGGAAATGAATGGGCATTACCTTTGAGTTTACAATAAAACCTTCACAGATTTGGCTCTCATTCAGTTAGAAATACTTTTAGATTGTATCTCAGTGTAAAAAGTAACATGGAACTGTACATATCTTATTGATAACAAGTCCAATTATAGAACACAAATGATATACATAAATCTCCAACATGTTTTTCTTTTAAGCCTAGAATTACCATACAACCTTAGAACACCAGCTTGATACAATGGTCTTTGCAAGCTTCTACCTTACAGACTTGTATACCTGGAAGATATGAACACATTAACACCACAATTACATTGATGTTTTTGTATTAAACAAGTTTAGATTTTAAAGAAATAACATGGCACAATTTTATAAAAACAGTACTTGTTTTACCAGCTGTTTAATTTTTTAAGATTACTTGCTCAAAACTTACACATATAACCAAGTTACACACACCTTTTTTTATTATTTACTTAAACCCTTTTAATTACTTAATCATATAGACTCTCTTATCCAGAAACACGTTTTTCCTCTATTATATCTATATCTAGAACCTTTTAGTTTCTCTTTTCCATCTACTAACCTCTTTCTGTTCACATTTCAATACAATGCTTTTCAATTTCTGAATTTAAGCAGATTATTTTATAGACATCTACATTTTATTAGGGCCTTTTTGAAAACCTAGAAAACTTATTGGCCTAATTTTAAAGACATCTTTATTTTTATCTGTTTACCCAATTTGAATTAAAACATATGAATCACGTGAATCAAAGACATTTGGATACATTTTTAAATTTTTCATGAGCGCTCCTCATCTGTCAATTGTCATATCCCTGCATGATATATGGACATACACACATACAGACATACCAACATACAACACGTAACACAAATGTAACACATAACACAATAGTAAAGGCCTTGTAGCTTTTTTCAGGTGAAATCTCCATTGCAATGCTGAAAACTCCAGAGTCGATCAAAAATAGAACTGATCAGAAAATATTAACCCATCAGCAGAATCAAGATCATGAGCTCAAAAAAAAAAATTACACAATCTAAGAAAAGCAAGAGTCCTAAAAATGATGACTGGCCAGTAATTAGTAAATACCATATTATATACTTTTTTGGTTAGGTCTAGTTTGAGTTCAGGTAAAAAGACATACTCTTTTTATCTGTCTCCTGCTGAGTGCTGCAGGCTTCTTTTATTTGCATATCAAAGTAAGTCCTGGCTGAGGTCTGGAAAACTGGAAAGACTGGAATTCTGAGAAGAAACCTCACGCCTAAGGCATTTATCTATAAGTCATAATTTCCAGGTTTGGATGTTGAAAATTTTGATGCAAGTTTAAGATGTAATTCTCAAAATTTTATTTCTTTAGATTTTTCTACACTAGAGAAACTTGCTCACACAAAACTGAAAATAGGATCATTTTTTTGATAATATTAATGCCACCATCAGAAGAAGTTTCTATAGGATCATTAAGCCCCTTTCTTTGTTATGAAGTTTCTAATAGTATTAAGTTAAATTAAATTGGCTGAAAAATTTTTAAAAAGAACCACATGCTACCATGTGTATCCGAAATTAAGCTTTAAAAATTTCCAAGACTGTTGCTAATTAATGTCATTTCAATAATCCAGACCAACGTTTTAATTTAGTACCATTTTTTAAAATCTTACACACTGATCGGAATAGATACCATATCATAATTTATTATCTCTTCCCAAGTTAATGCACTGATATATCTAGTGAAATTTTTTCAGGCTGTCTAGTTCAAAATTAAAACTCTATTTTTTTTTTACCCTAAGTATTTAAGTTTCCTAGCATGAACTACCTGAAATCAAACTAAACAATTGTTTAAACCCAACTTTTAACTGTAAGATAGTGCAATGCTTTAGAAACCCATTTAGATACCAGATGGTTAAAATAAAAAAATCATTTCTAGATACACATTCACCCTAGATCATCCCCAAGAAACAATCTATAATATCAACATATTAATGCATTCATTGTCCCTTTTGTTAAGTAAACAGAGGTGGAGAAATCCTTAAAGTGCACGTAAGGAATAAGGGAGTTCCCCACAGCAAAATGGATCTGGCAGCTGCTGGGAGTCCCTTAGCCTCACCATTTACTTACAGGATTAGTTCCTCTGGTTTGCTTTGACCCCAGGCACCAGGCATATTCTATGTCTCCCAACTTTGCAGTAGTCAGCTACCAAAAATTTCATTCTCTGCTTCAGTTGTTTTGAGTGCTAGGCTTCCCCAAGAGGGCAGAGTGGGGTTTATTTAAAGTCCCCTCTGGGGTGTCAAAATTTATGACTGAAGGCTTGGTTCCCATCCCAAAGCCAATTAATGCCAATTTAATAATGAGAACAGGGTTTTGAGAAAAGTTTAAGCGAGATATCAAAGTTCTTAGACCCCAGACATTTCCCTCTGCAGTGGCATGCTCAATCCAACTACGGGAAGAAAAGAAATCAATGCTTCCATAATCTTGCTTAACAAAGGGGATTAAAGTTTATCAAAGTTCTTTAAAGCACAGCTAAGAGAGGTGAAAAGGTGAGAACAGAAAAACTGGCGGTTCTATTGACTTTTGTTCCCTCACAGGAGAAGCATTAGTTTAAAATTTAGCTAAAGTAACTTCCACATATGTAATGCAGGTTGGAACTCGGGACTCTGCATCGGACCAAACAATGCCATCACATTTAACAGAAACACAGATAAAATGACACACAAAGACCATCATGCAGCTCCCGTTTGTTCACAACCCCAAGATCTACAATCTTGTGACTCAGAGAGAATGGAGAGAAGAGGGGGAGGAGTAGAAGGTTTGAGTGATAGGATCCTGGGTGAAGGGGTCGGATTGGAGGCAGGGACCAGGAATGGCTTCAAGGACAGAGGCATGGAATGGCTTTGTCCCATAATGAGAGTTACTCAAACAGAGACAAGGACAATACAAACGTGACACAAACATGTACACACAGTTAACATTTAACACGAGTTCAGAAGTAAAGATTAGAACCTAGTAACTGGCAAAACCTGATGGGTTAGACCACAAAGACAGACAGTGAATTCAACCTGAGAGAAAAAAGTAGTCAGCAAGATATGATGGGTTGCCAGCAGAGTCACCTAATGTGGGCTCATTCGTCCCTCCTCACCTAATGAGAGCACATCCGTCACTCCCCGAGTCCTCCAAGGCATCCCTTGCAAGGACATGGCCTGTGGCTTTAGGACACGTTTGTCCACCACTGACAGGGGGAACTTACGTTCTCCGCTGGAAGCCACTCTGCCAACCCAAACCAAAAACGGAAAAATGGAACCTGAACAAAAAGCTCTGAGTGATCACAAGGAAAAATGAAAAGAAGCGCCTTACTTACCTCCAGAGGGGTCTGTTGGCGTGTCCTTGTCCTATGCTGCGTGATTCCCGGCCAACGCACCAAATGTAAGGGTCCGGTGAACGTCGGAGGAAGAGACCACCAAGAGAACGCGGCTCATGCAACAGAAAAAGGCGTTCATTGAGGATCCAATCCAGCATTGCTGGGGCTATGTGCTCACTCAAGAAGGGAGAGCAGCCCAGAGCCCCGAGCAGGGGTTGAGCAGTGCTTAAGTACACTTTTTGGGGAGGGCGGGACTTTACATATATCACAGTCTCCTTTAAGAAATCAACATACACCGCAGAAAAATCAAACAACAATTCCTAAACATGATTAGTTCATTCATTGGCAGGAACAGGTCAGGCGGGAGTGATAGGTGAGTTCTAAAGTGAGGTACACATTCAAACAGATTGGTTTAGGCCTTGCGATGCCTATGTGCCAGGCCACACAGGGTCCTAGGTTATTAAACAACCAGGCGGTCAGGGGGAATATTAACTGGGCAGTCCAGAATTGTACTAAAAGCTACAGGAATTTCAGGTTTTGCATGTAGCATAGGAACTTAACAATACCTGGTCCTTTACATTTTAACTCAGGCCTTGCAGCTTAGAAACTTTACAAAACCCGGTCTTTTACACTTCAACTTTTACACTTTAATTTCAATTTATTTTACCCTTTCAGATCACTCCTGGTGCACAAGAAGGGTGTCCAAGCCACCCTGAATTTAGGCAAATGAGTGGCAAGGGAGCTTATTTGGGACACTGTCTTGGGCTGTGCCCCTCATGGAAACCTCCAGCCAGATGTTATGATGAGTGCCTTTATAGAAGAAGAGGAGGGCCATGTGAGAGTGTTTTGGTATTAATTGTGGTCATTTGTGTGACGGTTGGAAGAGATGACTGGGTCCACCTGGGCTTGAATTCTTGTGTGATTCCCCTTAGAGACTGACTTCTGGAACTGAACTCAAAGAAGTATTGCCATGAATTGTGGTGATATTTTAAGAGGTCAAGCATGAGAGTCGCCCTTGGAAACTAAGATCAAGGCCGAGGGTGGCTTTCCACAGAGCACTGGGAATTTCAGCAAAGATATCCCATGATTTTATTCTTAAAGACTTGGTAGCCATAGTTGAGAGTCAAAACACACATGGACCTCACATTGTAGACCTCAATGGGCCTGGCTATATCTAACCTTTTGGCCACTCTTTGGGAAGCCTTGCCTATGAGAGTTCTCCAGAGTTTCATTGAAATGAGCTTCCTCAACATTTAATGGTTCTTGAAACCCACAGTGCATACAAACACAATAGAAATACAAGCAGTTCAGAAGAGGCATGGTGTATAGTTGGACTTGCCTTTTGCATTATGTAGGGTAGGTGTTATAAATCTAGTTAATTTTTAATTGAAATAGTTCTCCTTGTGTTTTTAAAGTTAATAAATATGTGAATTCCTGTATCCTTTTCTCTGTAGCCTATTCATCACATGTATTTTTATATAAACATATTGAATCCTACCTGGTATCACATATATATTCTTGTGAGGTGGCTGACATGGCAGATACAAATTATGACAAGAGATCACTCTTCCTAAACGCTATTGGATCATAAAATTCAGCCTAAGGGTAACCTTTCTAGTTGAACAACATTATTCATAAATCCATGTTCAGTAAAATTAATATTTGTGGATCTGTGGACGATATATATTTCATCATGAATTTCAATTGGCATATATATTGCCACTTTATAATGTCTGTGTGTGTTTTGCTCTTTGCTTAATTGCTTTGGAAAGAGATGTGTCTGAATCAGCCTCTTGGCCCTGTGTGAGGCTGTGGCTTAGATTCTCAGCACCTGATGGATCTAAAGAAAGATCCCATGGGTGCATCCAAAACCAAAATGGCCAAAAGAGCAGTTATTGTGGATGAAGACTCTCACCTTCCTCTCTAATGGCCCTGACATCCATCAAGTGAAAATAGGGATCCTTTGGGTCAAATGAGTTCTTTAAAGCCCTGCAGAGTTTAGCCCATAGGTGCTTGGGTTTTCACATGAATCCAATTTACATAAAGAATCTAAACTTCACAGTCATTTGGCCTCAAATTGAAGAAGATAAGGGGCATGTGGGAGCATTTTCTTTTGAATTGTGGTAATTTGTTTGGCGCTTGGAACAGATGACTGGGTCCACCTGGGCTTGAACTCTGGTATTATTCTCCTTAGAGACTGAATTCTGGAAGTGACATCAGAGAAGTATTGTCATGAATTGTGTTTGGATTTTACTAGGCCATGCAACCTAGATCTCAGGTATTAATTGTGGTGCAGGGAGATCTAGGTGCAGGGTGGCTTTGCCCAGAGCACTGGGAATCTCAGCCTGGATATCACATGATTTTATTCTGAAATTCTTTAAAGCCACAGTTGAGAGTCAAAACACACATGGACCTCACATTGTAGACCTCAATGGGCCTGACTTCATGTGACATTTTGGCCACTCTTTGGGAAGACTTGCCTGTGAGTGTTCTCAAGATCTTTCATTGAAATGAGCTTCTTCAACATTTAATGGTTCCTGAATGAATTGAAACCCACAGAGCCTCCAACTTTATCCTCAAAAAATGGCTTGATAAATACCATGAAACTTTTGAAATTCCCATGACCAGGTGCCACTGGAAAACTTTTGGATGTCCTGTTGCTGATCATGAGTGTACCTCACAGTGCCTTGACTGACTGGGTTTCATGAAAATTGTGTAGAACAGTGATGCCAGTATGTTGGAGCCTGTTCATTAGTGGGCCTAGAGCAGTGGTGTGAAGGTGTGTGATAAAACATGTGTGTTGGGGCATGTGGATCTTCCATTGGCTTCCAATTGCCTTGTGACTGACAGGGTACAGCCAGCAGACCCTTATATGTAAAGGCATCTTGTTATATGGATAGGTTTCTGGGCAATGTTCAGAATCAGGTTGCTATGGACAAAGGGGCAACCTATGTGGGACAGAATCCTGGTTGGTGCATTCTCATGCAGACTGTGTCCCTCCACACGTGACAGAACTCCCTCCAGCACTGTGTCCCAGTTGAACTCCTTGTATTTCATGAAGCAAATACCAAACTCCCAGTGCACCAAGGAGTAACACCACGAAAATTGGAGCATGACCAAATGGCTTCACAGTCAACCCGGGGAGACACTTACACCCCAGTGGCCATAGTTTAACTACAAAAAGAGTATTCTGCACTGCTGCCTCATTTTCATTGGAAAATTAGAAACAATGTCCTTCAGGTCACATATTTGCACACCCAGATTTGATGGTCACACAACAAAGGAAGCTAAAGCTCCTGACAACAACATGTATTTTAAGAGCCCAACCTCAGAGAGTTTCTCAAGAAGTCTTTACACAAGCAGAGTTCAATGTTTGTGGAGTGTTTACCCTGTCCCTTACTTTTGGAAACTCCTCTACCACCTACAAGTTTTTGAACTCCTGAGCATTTTTTATTCCTGATATGTATTTACAGATTTTCTAACTTTTCTCCTCTAATTGTATCTTACTTGGAACTAAGGTAATGTCAAGGCAATCTTCTGGATGAGAGTGTGAACATTTTTGTGTAGCACATATTTGCATACCAATTAGAGTCATTTTCCATATTTCCATTTGAAATACTGAATCCTTGACACTAACGCATACCCTAATAGACTCTGACTACTACTCCTAATGTGATGGAGAAAAATAACACAAACAGAATAGGAATACAAGCAGTTCAGAGGAATCATAGTGTATAGTTGGACTTGTTTTTTGCATGATTAATTGTAGGTGTTATAAATCTAGTCAATTTTTAATTGAAATAGTTCTCCATGTGTTTTTAATGTTAACAAATATGTGAATACCTATCTCCCTTTCTCTGTAACCTATTCAGCACATGTATTTTTAAATGCACATATAGAACACTACCTGGTATCACACCTACATTTTGTGAGGTGGCTAATTTGGCAAATACAATTTGTGAGAAGTGATCACTCCTGTTAAACTCTGTTGGAACTGAAAATTTAACCTAGGGGTGTGTTTCCTAGAAGAACAACATTATACATAAATACATGTTCTAAAAGAAATAATTTTGCATCTGTGGAGGATATATATTTCATGATAAATTTGATTGCTAATTTATTGTCTGTGTGTGTTTTTTTGTATATATATAAATATACATACACTCTCCAGATTTTTCAAAATATGAAATATATGTGTCTTATATACACTCCCTAAATTCATTCATGTTCATGTATATGGATTTATAATCAACTTTTCACAAGATCATTCTCAGAAATATTCATCCACCTGAAATACATATTGTTTCCAGTACTGAAAACTAACTTCAGTTAATGTTGCATACAAATACTAATACTTCTACAGTAACTGACCCAGTTTAACATCAATGCAAGTACATTCCTATGTGACATGAAGTGTATTTTGAAATTCATTTTAATTCAACACTGGTACATTACTATTTCTTCAATTAATGCACATCATAGGATATATATTTCATCCACAAGTTAGCAAACTTATAGGCATTTGTTTCACTTTCAATCACTTCCTGCTTCAGAACACATGGATTCTTCCAGGTTTCTTGACTGGTCTTATAATGAGACTTCTTTCGAAATATATTATTTTTGATTTCTTTTATCACTTTTGAAGCAAAACTGACACTCACTTCATGATAAACCATAACTATAATATCACCATTAGATGTATAACTGGTTGGAATGAATGATTTTATAACAATATAGTATTTTTATATATTCTCTTATATCAGTTTATTCCATTATTTAAAGTGGAACCAGTTATATTATTTATTCACTATATTGTCTATTCATGCATTATCTCTATATTCATAGACACAGGGTACACCTCTTAGTACCCCCAATACTAATTTATTAGTCTTCTAAATATTGCTCCCAGAAATGGTGGAAGAAATACTCATGTCACCTGATCTACATATGCATGTTATCATAGTAATATTCTGGACACAAAATGCAAAAGTCACACGTATGATTGTACCAAAGCCTAAATGGAAACTGAACATAGATTACTAAAAACATCCATATCCAGGTTGCCTAATGCTCTCAAATGTCAATCCTATTGGTGACCACATTTTTGTTTCTTTCTAAGATTATATATTCAACCTCAAAACTGTTGGAAATGTCTAGTTTTTTCACTCACTTTATACTTTGCCTGATTTCCTAATGTCTCTATTGATATCTACTTTCCTACATATTTTTTCCAGTTCAACATTGTGACTGACCCTTCACATGTGCTGACATTGACATTCACTCTCTAACCGAAACCCTATTGCTAATGAACTTTGGTCCAAATCCTATACTCTATCTTCTTCCGAAACATACTGACTATCTTCCTGATCCTATCGACTATCCCTTTTTGAGTGGATGTACTCTACTACATTCAATCATCTGAGGTACAAGGTCCTATGCCATTGTATATCGATTTTTCTGAAACATGTATGCAGAACATAATTCAAAGCTACGTGTCCCAATCTATTGCCAAATGCACTTCTGAGCTTCAAATCTTACCTAGATTTCTGTTTTCATATTTATATTTAACCACTATATTTCTATATATTGCAGGTTCCCAATAACCTTATTCATCCTGCAGAATGATTCCTAACCCAAATCGAACGTGTTATTAACCCTAACCATACACTGTTGCCTCAATCTAACATTACAAAAGAGCAGGGACAGGGCTATTCTTTCAATTAGGGATGTAGGTAATCTTCCAACTGCTGAGAACCTCAAAGTTCGATGCAGAAATGATCCCTGGAGAAGATGTAGGCAGCTATGAAGGACCTGCATGAGCAAAAGCCATCTTCCATGGCAAACAACCTGGACAGGATGAAGGGATGTGTATGCATCAGACTCTCTCTTCTTAATGTAGAGAAGATGAACCTAACCAGGCCTGCATGTAGAGCTGTTCCATGGTGTCTATTTTGATATACCATTCTAACTAGTCAAATTGTCACAGGAAGTAGGGGCACCCTCCAACTCATGGAACCATTGGAAGCAAGTGTTAGGACAAAGTTGTTGCCAAGGCAGTGACCTCATTCAGTTGCAAAGAATGTGACATACCTCATTTCCTTGGTGATGGAACTCTCTGAAATTGGGATGCAAGAAGCCAGGCACCAAGAGCCAGTCCCAGTCCCAGTCCCAGTGGGCTCACTTGTTTGGATTTACCAAGTACAGAGTCAGACCTTCTTGGTACCTACTGATGTGAGGATGGCCAAATGCCAGTAGAGCTCTGAAGAGGGGCCTTTCTTGAGACAGCAGGTTGTGGCTAACAGCAGGCTCCTCGCAGAATAACAGAGTTGGCCAAGGAGACAAGATCTGAGACCAGACAGGCCATTTCGAGTGGAACATAGTATGGCCCACCAGTCAGAGGACACTCCAGATAGTTAAAGACCTATTTTTGGGAAGGAGGTGCCTTTTTGGTTGTGGGTGTGAGTTTGCGGTTTTGTTTCATGTTCTGAGAATAGGTAGGAAAGGTGGTTGGTTTGGTTTGGAGTCGACTGTTTCTAGTAAGTCTATAGACAAGGCGAGTGTTTCTATGTCTGTGTAGCCACTGTGTCCGTGGTTTTAGACATTAGAAACAAGAATGCATCAATGGAGGTGTCCTGTCTAGTAGAAAGCTTCACAGCATTCATCCGGCACAATTGATTAATGGACTGTTGATTGCCTTATGGATGGGAAACACCTACTAACTTCCTAAGTTGCTGTTTTCTTCCTGAATTCTGGCCACTCTCCAGAATAGTATCATGGTTTATTGTCCAAGATATGTACCACCTCCAAACTCTGTGACATGGCCATGTCCTTGATAGCTGAAGGGAATGGGAACATCTCAGAAAACTCAGATATCAGTGTGACCGGTAAAGTCTCAGTGGAGAAACCCTGCTTGGCTCCATTTGCTTATCTATGTTTCTGTTGCCTTGAATGTCAGGAAGGTCTTTGCCTCAGGCCACCCCTTTGTGAAGCGTGAAGAAACATTTTTCAAATGGAAATGAATGGGCATCACCTGTGGCTCTTTGCTTAATTGCTCTGGAAAGGGATGTGTCTTAGTCAGACACTAGGCCCTGTTTGAGGCTGTGGCTAAGATTCTCAGCTCCTGATAGATCTAAAGAAGATCCCATGTGTGCATCCAAAACCAAAATGGCAAAAAATCTGTCATTGTGGATGAAGTCTCTTGCCTTCTTCTGTTTGGTTCCTGACCTCCATCAAGTGAGAATAGGGATCCTTTGGATCAAATGAGTTCTTCAAAGTCCTGCAGAACTGCTTGGGTTGTCTCATGATGCCAAATCACATAAAGAATCTATACCTGACAGTAAGTAGGCCTCAAATTGGAGAAGCAGAGCAGTATTTATGGCAGGCCTAGAGCAGTTGTGTGCAGGTGTGTGACAATACATCTGTGGTGGGGTCATGTGGATCTTACATTGGCTTCCAAATGGCTTGTGACTGACATGGTGCAGCTAGCAGAACTTTGTATGTAAAGGCATCATGTTACATGGAGAGTTTTCAGGGCAATGTTCAGAATCAAGTTCCTATGGTAAAGGGGGCAAGCAATGGGGGATAGAAGCCTGGTTGGTGCATTCTCCTGCAGACCCTGACACACCATACGTTACAGGACTCCCTCCAGCATTGTGTCCCAGTTTAACTCCTTGTATGTCATGAACCAAATACAAAACACCCACTGCAGCAGCAAGAAACACCACGAAAAGTGGAGGATGACCAAATGATTTCAAAGTCCAGACGGGGAGACAGTTATCCCCCATTGGCCACAGTTTAGTTACAAAGAGTGAATTCAGCACTGCTGCCTCATGTTCATTGGACAATAAGAATTCATGTCCTCCAGGTCACAAAAATGCAGACCCAAGTTTGATGGTCTCACTACAAAGGAAGCTAAAGCTTCTGAAAACAACATATGTTTCAAGTACCCAACCTCATTGTCAGTATCTCCAGAAGTGTTTAGGCCAGCAGAGATCCAAGTTTGTGGAGTTTTACCCTGTCCCTAAGGTTTGGAAACGTCTCTTCCACCTCAAAGGTTGTGAACTACTGAGCATTTTCCATTCTACGTATGTATTCACAGAATTTCTAACTCTTCTCCTCTAATTGTTTCTTACATGGGGCGTGGTTATTTCAAGCCATTGTTCTGAATGAGAGTGGGAATTTTTTTGTGTGTAGCACGTATTTGCATACACATTGGATTCATTTTCCAATTTTCCATTCGAAATACTGAATCCCTGACACGAATCCATACCCTACTAGACTCTGACTACTAATTCTAATATGATGGAGAAAAGTAACACAAACAGAATTGAAATACAAGCAGTTCAGAGGAGGCATGGTGTATAATTGATCTTGCCTTTTGCATGATAAATGTCAGGTGTTATAAATCCAGTCTATTTTTAATTGAAATAGATCTCCATGTGTTTTTAAAGTTAACAAATATGTGAATTCCTGTCTCCCTTTGTCTGTAGCCTATTCAGCACATGTATTTTTATATGCACATATCAAATCCTACCTGGTGTCACACCTACATTCTTGTGAGGTGACTGACTTGGGAGATACAATTTGTGTGAAGACATCACTCCTCCTAAACGCTGTTGGAACTGATAATTCAAATAATGGGTGAGCTTCCTAGTTGAAAAACATTATACATAAATCCCTGTTAAGAAAATTGAATATTTTTGGATCTGTGATTGATGTATATTTCATAGTGAATTTAGATTTGCATATATGTTGCTACATTTTAATATCTGTATGTGTCTGTGTGTGTATACACACACACACACACACACACACTCTCTCTCCAGATTTTTCAAAATATGAAATATAAGTATCTTATTTACACTCCCTAAATTCATTTATGTTCAAGTATGTGGATTTATAATCAACTTTTCACAAGATTTTTCTCAGAAATATTTATCCACCTTAAATACATATTTGTTTCCTAGTACTGAAAACTAACTTCAGTGAATGGTACATACAAATCCTGTTGATAGCCACAGCCAAGGGTCTCCAGTAAATACCATATGTACTACTGCACAACCTAAGGCAGGCATGGTCCGTAAGCCACATGCTCGTTGTTTAAACAGAGAGGGGGAGATGTTGAGAGCCACAGCCAAAGGGGCCCCAGGAAACCTCCAGCTGCCAGCAAACTTCCAGCTGCCGGCTGATGATTGGCTCCACAGCGGCCCCAGCAACATCTAGCTGATTGGCTCCTCTGCGGTGATGCTCATTGCAGATGCTCATTGAGCTGTTTCCCCGCCCTTTCGGACTGCCAGTGGATGATTGGCTGACAGAGGGCCCAGCAACATCTAGCTGATTGGCTCCTCTGTGGTGATGCTCAATGGGATGTTTCCCTGCCCTTTCAGACAACGGAGCTGCTCATTGGTGGACATTTTTGGCTCAGCCCATGTGACCCAGCCAATCGGCCTCAAAAGGAGGAGGCTTGTGGTTGAGGGAGAGGCTTGTGGGAAGACTGTGGTGGCAGTTGGGCTCTGAGGGTTTTTCCTGAGAAGCTGTTTTGTTTGGCTTGTGTGGTTCTAAAAATAAAGTTTGTTTCTTTTCACAATTGGCTCCTGCATTGTGCCCAGCCAGACTGATGATAATCATGTAAAATGTTGATTTTAAATCCACATACATGAACTTGAATGAATTTAGGGAGTGTATAATAAGACACATATATTTCATATTTTGGAAAATCTGGAAAATCTGGTATATATATATATATATATACACACACACACACACACAACAATAAAATGTAGCAATATATATGCCAATCGAAATTTATCATGAAATATATATCATCCACATATCTAAAAATATTCATTTTACTGAACATGGATTTATGTATGATGTTGTTCACTAGGAAGCTCACCCATAGTTTGAATTTTCAGTTCCATCAGTATTTAGGGGAAGTGATCTATTCTCATAATTTGTATATTCCAAAGTTAGTGAGATCACAAGAATTTACGTGTGTTACCAGGTAGGAGTCTATATATGCATAAAAATATACATGTTCTAAAGAGGCTACAGAGCTAAAGAGACAGGAATTTACATATGTGTTAACTTTGAAAACTCATGGAGAAATATTACAATGAAAAGTTGACTAGATTTATAACACATATCCTTGATAAAGGAGAAGGAAAATCCAAGTATACACCATGCCTCCTACAAAAGGCCTGTATTTCTATTCTGTTAGGTTTCTTTTTCTCCATCATTTTAGGATAGTAGTCAGAGTCTAGTAGGGTATGGGTTAGTGTCAGAAATTCAGTATTGCAAATGGAAAATAGGATAATGTATCCAATGTGTATGCAAATATGTGCTACACAATAATCTTCCCACTCTCACCTAGAACAATGCCTTGACATTACCTTTGCCCCAAGTGAGACACAATTACAGAAGAAGAGTTAGAAAATCTCTGAATACATATCTGGAATGGAAAATTCTCAGGAGTTCTCAACCTGGGAGCAGGTAGAGGAGTTTCCAGAAGTAAGGGATTGGGTAAACACTCCACAACCATGGAGCTCTGCTGGAAAAAAGACTTCTGGAGAATCTGCCTCTGAGGTGTGGCACTTGAAATATATATTGTTGTCAGGAGCTTTGTCTTCATTTGTAGTGAAACCATCAAAGCTGTGTCTGAATCTATGTGACCTGGAGAACATGGTTTCTTATTTTCCAATGAACCTGAGGCAGCAGTGCTGAATTCTCTCTTTGTAGGTAAACAGAGGCCAGTGGGCCAAAGTGTCTAACCATGTGGACTGTGAAGCCATTTAGTCATCCTCCAATTTTCATGGTGTTTCTTGGTGCTGAACTGGGAGTTTGGTATTTGCTTGAAGAAATACAAGGAGTTCAACTGGGACACAGTGTTGGAGGGAGTTCTGTGACATGTGCTGGGTCAGAGTCTCCAGGAGAACGCACTAACCCGGCTTCTATCCCACATAGCTTGCCCCCTTGGCCATAGCAACCTGATTCTGAACATTTCCCTGAAACCTCTCCATGTAACAAGATGCCTTTGCATATAAGGGTCTGCTGGGTGCACCATGTTAGCTAAAAGCCATTTGGAAGTCAATGGCAGATCCACATGGCACCACCATAAATATTTTATCACACACCTGTACACCACAACTCTGGGCCAACTACTCCACAGTCTCCATCTAACCGGCATCTCTGTTCTACACCACTTTCATTATACCCAATCAATCAAGGCACTGTCTGGTACACTAATGATCAGCAACAGGACATCAAAGGTTCTCCAGTGCCACCTCATCATGCGAATTTCAAAAATTTCATGGTATTTATCTAGCCATTTTACAAGGATGAAGTTGGAGGCATTGTGGGTTTCAATTCTTTCAGGAATCATTCAATGTTGAGGAAGCTCATTTCAATGAAAGTTCTGGAGAACTCTCACAGGCAAGGCTTTCCAAAGAGTGGCCAAATAGTCACATGAAGCCAGGCCAATTGAGGTGTACAATGTGAGGTCCATGTGTGTTTTGACTCTCAACTATGTCTGGCAAGTATTTCAAAATAACATCTTATGATATTCTGTCTGAGATTCCCAGTGCTCTGTGGAAAGCCACCCCGGGCCTAGATCTCAGTTTCAAAGGGCGACTTTCATGGGTGGCCGCCTAAAATCCCAACACAAATCATGGCAATACTTCTCTGAGGTCAGTTCCAGAACTCAGTCTCTAAGAGGAATCACACCAGAGTTCAAGCCCTGGTGGACCCAGTCATCTTTTCCGACTGCCACATAAATGACCACAATGAAAACCAAAACACTCCCAAATGGCCCTCATCTTCTTCCATATAGACACTCATCATGACCTCTGGCTTGACGTTTCCTTGAGGGGCACAGCCCAAGACAGTGTCCAAAATAATCTCCCTTTCCTCTCATTTGCCTAAAGTCAGGGTGGCCTGGACACCCATTCTGTGAACCATGAGTGATCAAATAACCCTGACTTTAATACTGCTCTGCTTCTCCAATTTGAGGCCTACTGTCTGTGGAGTATAGATTCTTGATGTGAATTGGAGTAATGAAAAAACCCAATAACCCATTGGCTACACTCTGCAGGATTTTCAAGAACTCATTTGACCCAATAAATCCCTATTCTCATTTTATGGAGGTCAGGAACCTTACAGAGGAAAGTGAGAGACTTCATCCTCAATGACTGCTTTTTGGGCCATTTGGGTTTTTGATGTGCCTTCTGGAATGTTACATATTTTTTTTTTTTGGTTTTAGTGCCTTCTGGAATATTACATAATTTTTTTCTTTAGACATTATTGCCAGAGTTCCTATCTTCATCCCAGTGCAGGTGAAATCAAAGATAATACCAATCTACAGCTTCTGCAATAGCCATCCCTGTACTGCTTGCAGAACTTGCCTGGACACATTGTGAACTCACCTAAATGCATTGTGAACTATCTGTTGGTGCAGCGACTTGTGGTAGTGTTGGGGTATATTTGCTGATGATGTCATCGGTGGTACAATTTTTCCAAAAGGAGCCATCAATTGGCTTGGTGTATCTTCCTCCCTTCTGCGTGTCATGATCGTCCAGCTAAAATTTGGGGGGCCAACAGAGGTGAGGCAAAGAACCTCACCCACCCCCGCTGGTACAACGACCTCTCCACAGGTGTGGCTCTATACTGGACGGGTAGTCAGTGACGGGTAAGATCCAATTGCAATGGTACCAACTTAACGGGTAAAGACCATATGTACTATTGGACAACCTAAGGCAGGCACGGTCCCTAAGCCACATGCGTGTTGTTTAAACAGAGAGGCGAAGATGTTGAGAGCCACAGCCGAAGGGGCCCCAGCAAAATTCCTGCTGCCAGCAAACTTCCAGCTGCCGGCTGATGATTGGCTCACAGCGGCCCCAGCAACACCTAGCTGATTGGCTCCTCTGCGGTGATGCTCAATGGGCTGTTTCCCTGCCCTTTCAGACCACAAAACTGCTCATTGGGGGACTTTTTTTGACTCCGCCCACATGACCCAGCCAATTGGCCTCAAGAGCAGGAGGATTGTGGGAGGCGGAGAGAGGCTCCTGTGGGATGGAGAGGTTTTGGGAAGCCAGTGGTGGCAGTTGGGGCTCTGAAGGTTTTTCCTGAGAGGCTGTTTTTTTTGGCATGTGTGGTTCTAAAAATAAAGTTAGTTTCTTTTGACAAGTGGCTGCTGATTGTGCCCAGCAAGACTGCGGCATTATCCTAATATTTCTACAATAACTGACCCAGTTTAACATCAATGCAAGTAGATTCCTGTGGGAGAGGACATGATGTGTATTTTGACGTTCATTTTTATGTAACAGTGGTACATTACTATTTCTTCAGTTTACGCACATCATAGTATATATATTTGATCCACAAGTTCACAAATTTATAGGCATTTGTTTCACTTTCAATCACTTTCTGCTTCAAAACACATGTATTCCTCCAGGTTTCTTGACTGGTCTTTTCATGAGACTTCTTTCCAAACACATTATTTCCGATTTCCATAATCACTTTTGAAGCAAAACTCACACATTCTTCATGAAAAACCATTATGCTGATATAACCATTATATATATTACTGGTTGGAATGAAAGATTGTATATCAATGTAAGATTTTCTGTATATTTTCAGATATCAATTCAATCCATTATTTAAAGTTAGAACCAGTTATAATATTTATTTACAGTATGGTCTATTCATGCATTATCTCTATAATTATAGACACAGTGTACACCATTTTTACCTCCAAAAATAATTGATACGTCTTCAAAATATTGCTCCCAGAAATGGTGGAAGAAATACTCATGTCACCTGATCTACATATACATTTTACCACAGTAATATTCTGCACACAGAAAGAAGAGGTCAAACTTATGTTTGTACCAAAGCCTAAATGAAAAGTGAGCATGGATTACGGAAAACATCCATGTCCATATTGCCTAATGCTCTCAAAAGTTCATCCTATTGGTGACTACATGTTTGTTTCTTCCTAAGATTATATATTCAAACTCAACCCTGTTGAAAATGTATAATTCTATCACTCACTTTATACTTTGCCTGATATCCTAATGTCAATTGATATCTGCATTCCTACTTTTTTCCCCAGTTCATCCTTTTGACAGACTCTCCACATGTGCTGACAATTACATTCACTCTCTATCCGAAACCCTATTGCTAAAGATCTTTTCATCCAAATCTTATACTCACTCTTCTTTCAAAACCTACCAACAATCTTACTAATCCTACAAATTATTTCTTTTTGACTGGATGTTCTCTTCAACATTCAATCAACCAAGGTACAAGGAATTATGCCATTGTATATTGATTTATCTGAGACATCTGTGCAGAATATAATTCAAAGCTAAGAATCCCAGCCAAGGGTCCAATGCAATTCTGGGCTTCAAATATTACCTAGATGTCTGTTTTCATACTTATATTTCACTTATATTCTTATAAATATCGCACGTTCCCAATACCATAATTCATCCCGCAGAATGATTCCTAACCCAAATGGAACATGTTATTAACCCTGACCATACACTGTTCTCTCAATCTAACTTTACTGAAGAGCAGGGACAGAGTTGGTCTTTCAATACAGTAATTAGGGGATCTTCCACTTGCTGAGAACCTCCAAGGTCATTAAAGAAATGATCCCTGGATTAAATATAGGCAGCTATGAATGACGTCAGAGAGCAAAAGTCATCTTCCATGACAAACAACCTGGTTAGCATAAAGGGATGTGTCTGAATCAACATTTCTTTTCTTAATGTATAAAAGATGGACCAAACCAGGCCTATCTGGAGAGCTTCTTTTGGGTGCCTATGGTTGATATACCATGCAAACTTGTGAAAGTTTCACTGGAAGAAGGGGCAGCCTCCAACTCATTGGACTTTGGAAGCAACTGTTAGGACAAATTGGTTGACAAGGCAGTAACCTAATTCAGTTCCTGAAGGAAGTGACCTACGTCACTTCCTTGGTGAAGGAATTCTCTGAACTTGGGATCCATGAAGACAGGTACCCAGAGCCAGTCCCAGTCCCAGTCCCAGTGGGCTCACTTGTTCAGTTTTACCAAGGACAGGGTCAGTCTTTCTTGGTACCTACCTATGTGAGGATGGCCAAAGGCCAGAAGAGCTCTGAAGAGGGACCTTTTCTGAGAAATCAGGTAGTGGCTCACCGCTGGCTCCTGACAACTTCACAAAGTTGGCCAAAGAGACCAGATCTGAGTCAGGACAGGACATTTCGGGAGAACATTTTATGGCCCACCAGTCAGAGGACACTCTGGATAGTCACAGACCTACTTGGGGGAAGGAGGTGCCTTTGTGGGAGTGGTTGTGGTTTTGTGGTTTTGTCACATGTTCTGAAAATAGGTAGGAAATGTGGTTTGATTGGTTTGGATTGGACTGTTTCTAGTAAGTCGTTTGACATGTAAGTGTTTCTATGTCTGTGTATCCCACTGTGTCTGTGGTTGTAGACATTAGAAAAGAGAATGAATTAATTGATGTGCCCTGTCTAGTAGAAAGCTTCCCAGCATTCATCCTGCCCAATTGATTAATGGACTGCGGCTTGCCTTCTGGATGGGCAAAACCTTCTATCTTCCTAAGATCCTGTTTTCTTCCTGAATTCTGGCCACTCTCCAGAATAGGCTCATGGTTTTGTGTTCAAGATGTATACCACCTCCAAGCTCTGTGACATGGCCATGTACTTGATAGCTGAAGTGAATGGGGAGCATCTCAGAAAACTCAGATATCAGTGTGACCAGGAAAGTCTCAGTGGAGAAACCCTGCTTTGTGTCTTTTGCTTACCTGTTCTTCTGTTGCCCTAAATGTCAGGAAGGTCTTTGCCTCTGGCCACCCCTTTGTGAAGCCTGAAGAAAACAGTTTTCAAATGAAAATGAATGGGCATCACCTGTGGCTCTTTGCTTAATTGCTTTGTAAAAGGTTGTGTCTGAATCAGCCTCTTGGTTCTGTGTGAGGTTGTGGCTTAGATTCTCAGCACCTGATGCATCAAAAGATAGATTCCATGTGTGCATTCAAAACAGAAATGGCAAATGAGTCTCTTGCCTTCCTCTATTAGATTCCTGACCTTCATCAAGTAAGAATCAGGATCCTTTAGTTCAAAAGAGTTCTTTGAACCCCTGCAGAAGTGCTTGGGTTTTCTGATGACTCCAAATCACATAAAGAATCTATACCTGACAGTCAGTAGGCCTCAAATTGGAAAAGCAGAACAGTATTAACGCCATGCCTATTTGATCAGTTCTGGTTCACAGGAAGGGTGTGTAGGCCACCCTGACTTTCGGCAAATGAGGGGAAAGAAAGCTTATTTTGGAAAGTGTCTTGGTCTGTGCCCCTCATGGAAACTTCTAGCCAGAGGTTATGATTAGTGTCTATATGGAAGAACATGAGGGCCATGTGAGAATGTTTTGGTTTTCATTGTTGTCATTTGTGTGGCGGTGGGAAAAGATGACTGCGTCCACCTGTGTTTCAACTCTTGTGGGATTCCCCTTGGAGACTGACTTCTGAAACTGACCTTAGAGAAGTATTGCCATGAATTGTGTTGGAATTTTCGGAGGCCACGCATGAGAGTCACCTTTGGAAACTGAGATCTAGGCCCAGGGTGGCTTTCCACAGAGCACTGGGAATCTCAGCGACGATATCACTTGATTATATTCTGAAAGACTTGGCAGCAATAGTTGAGAGTCAAAACACACATGGACCTCACATTGTAGACCTCAATGTGGCTGGCTTTATGTGACCTTGGGCCACTCTTTCAGAAGACTTGCCTGTGAGAGTTCTCTAGAGCTTCCATTGAAATGAGATTCCACAATTTTTAATGGTTCCTGAATGAATTGAAACCCACAGTAACTCCAACTTCATCCTTGAAAAATGGCTAGAAAATACCATGAAATTTTTGAAATTTCCATGACCAGCTGGCACTGGAAAACTATTTGATGTCCTGTTGCTTATCATGAGTATACAAGACAGTGCCTGGTTTGACTGAGTTTCATGATAATGGTGTAGAAAAGATATGCCAGTAAGTTGGAGCCTGCTGAGTAGTGGGCCAAGAGCAGTAGAGTGTAGGTGTGTGAAAAAACATCTGTGGTGGGGCCACGTGGATCTGCCATTGGCTTATAAATGGTTTGTGACTGACATGGTGCAGCTAGCAGACCTTTGGATGTAAAGGCATCTTGTTGTATGGAGAGTTTTCAGGGCAATGTTCAGAATCATGTTGCTATGGTCAAGGGGGAAACTATGTGTGATAGAAGCCTTCTTGGTACATTCTCCTGCCGATCCTGACCACCACACGTGACAGAACTCCCTGCAGCACTGTATCACAGTTAAACTCCTTTATTTCGTAAAGTAAATACCAAACTTTCAGTGCAGCATCAAATAACATGATTAAATGTGAAGGATGATCAAATGGCTTCACAGTCTACATGGGGAGACACTTAGCCCCCAGTAGCCCCAGTTTGCCTACAAAGAAAGTATTCAGTACTGCTGCCTCGTGTTCATAGGAAAATTAAAAAAACATGTCGTCCAGGTCACATAGATGCAGACTCAGCTTTGATGGTCTCACTACAAAGGAAGCTAAAGCTCCTGACAACAACATATATTTCAAGTGCCCAACCTCAGAGGCATTTTCTCAAGAAGTCTTAAGGCCGACACAGTTCCATGTTTGTGGTATTTACCCTGTCCCTTACTTTTGGAAACTCCTCTACCACCTTCAAGGTTGTGAACTCCTGAGCATTTTCCATTCCAGATATTTATTATGAACTCAAACAACAACAAGTGCTGGCGAGGATGTGGAGAAAAGGGTACACTTGTACATTGCTGGTGGGACTGCAAATTGGTGCAGCCAAATTGGAAAGCAGTATGGAGATTTCTTGTAGAGGTGGGAATGGAACCACCATTTGACCCAGGTATTCCCCTTCTCAGTCTATTCCCTAAAGACCTAAAAAAAATGCTACAGGGACACTGCTACATTGATGTTCACAGCAGCACAATTTACAATAGCAAGACTGTGGAACCAACCTAGATGCACTTCCATAGATGAATGGATAAAAAATGAGGCATTTATACACAATGGAGTATTACTCTGCATTAAAAAATGACAAAATTTTTACAGAGAAATGGATGGCATTAGAGCAGATTATGCTAAGTGAAGCTAGCCAATCCCTAAAACCAAATGCCAAATGTCTTTTTGATATAAAGAGATTAACTAAGAACAGAGTAGGGACGAATAGAATGAGAAGAAAATTAACATTAAACAGGGATGAGAGGAGGAAGGGAAAGGGAGAGAGAAGGGAAATTGCATGGAAATAAAAGGAGACCCTCAGGGTTATACAAAATTACATACAAGAGGAGGTGAGGGAAAGGAAAAAATTATACAAGGAGGAGAAATGAATTACAGTAAAGAGGTAGAGAGAGAAGAGGAGAGGGGAGGTAAGGGGAGGGGGATAGTAGAGGTTAGGAAAGGCAGCAGAATACGACAGACACTAGTATGGCAATATGTAAATCAATGGATGTGTAATTGATGTGATTCTGCAATCTGTTTATGGGGTAAAAATGGGAGTTCATAACCCACTTGAATCACAGTGTGGAATATGATATATCAAGAACTATGTAATGTTTTGAACAAGCATAAATAAAAATTAAAAAAAAAGAAAACTAACTTTGGTGAATGGTGCAAAGAAATCCTAATATTTCTACAGTAACTGACACAGTTTAACATCAATGCGAGAAGATTCCTGTGGGACATGATGTGTATTTTGATGTTCATTTTTATTCAGCACTGGTACATTACTATTTCTTCAGTTTATTCACATCATATTATAATATTTCATCCACAAGTAAGCAAATTTATCGTCATTTTTTTCAATTTCAATCACTTCCTGCTTCAGAACTCATGAATTCCTCGGTGTTCCTTGACTGGCATTTTCATGAGACTTCTTTCCAAACACATTATTTTCGATTTCCATAATCACATTTGAAGCAAAACTCACACAAACGTCATGATAAATCGTACCCTAATATTAACATTAGGTGAATAACTGGTTGTCATGAATGATTGCATATCAATATAAGATTTCTTATATATTTTCAGATATCAATTCAATCCATTATTTAAAGTGGAACAAGTTGTATTATTTATTGAAATTAAGGTCTATTCATGCATTATCTGTATATTCATAAAAACAGGGTACACCTCTTTTTACCCCCAATGCTAATTTATACGTTTTCAAAATACTGCTCCTAGAAATGGTGGAAGAAAAAATCATGTCATCTGATCTACATATACATTTTATCACAGTAATATTCTGGAAACAAAATGCAAAGGTCCCACTTAGGATTGTACCAAAGCCTAAATGTAAAGTGAACATGGATTACAAACAATATCCATGTCCATGTTGCCTAATGCTCTCAAATGTCAATCCTATTGGTGACCTACATATTTGTTTCTTCCTAAGATTAGATATTCAATCTCAACCCTGTTGAAAATGTCTTATTCTATCACTCACTTTATACTTTGCCTGATTTCCTAATGTCTCTATTGATATCTGCTTTTCTACAAATTTTCCCCAGTTCATCATTGTGTCTGATTTCTTCATATGTGCTGACATTTATATTCACTCACTGCCCGAAAAAAATTGCTAAAGAACTTTTGTTACATATCCTATACTAACTCTACTTGCTAAACATAACGACTATCTTCTTTTTTTTTTTTTAATTTTTTCTATTGGTTGTTCAAAACATTACAAAGCTCATGGCATATCATCTTCCATACATTTGATTCAAATGGGTTATCAGCTCCCATTTTTACCCCAAATACAAGTTGCAGAATCACATCAGTTACACATCCGCATTTTTACATAATACCATATTAATAACTGCGACTATCTTCTTAATCCTACCGACAATCCCTTTTGACTGGATGTTCTCTTCAGCATTCAATCATCCAAGGTTCAAGTTCCTCTGCCATTGTATATCGATTTATTTGAGACATGTGTGCAGATAGTAATTCAAAGCTAAATATCCCAATCAATTGCCCAATGCCCTTCTGGGATTCAAATCTTACTTTAATTTCTGTTTTCATACATATATTTAACCTCGATATTCTTATAAATATCACAGGTTCCCAATACCATTATTAATCCAGCAGAATGATTCCTAACCCAAATCGAACATGAAATTAACCCTAACCATACACTGTTGACTCAATCTAACTTTACAGAAGAGCAGAGACAGATTGTTCTTACAATACAGGAATGTAGGGGATGCTCTACCTGTTAAGAACCTCAAAGGTCCATGCAGAAATGATCCCTGGAGAAGATGTAGGCAGCAATGAAGGACCTGAGAGACAAAAAGTCATTTTCCATGGCAAACAACCTGGTCAGGATGAAGGGTTTTGTCTGAATCAGCCTCTATCTTCTTACTGTAGAGAAGATGGACCAAACCAGGCTTGTGTGGAGAGCAGTTCTCGGGTGCCTAAGGTTGATATACCATTCTAAGTTGTGAAAGTGCCAAAGGAAGTAGGGGCAGCCTCCATCTCATGGGACCCTTGGAAGCAACTGTTAGGACAAAGTGGTTGCCAAGGCAGTGACCTCATTCAGTTCTTAAAGGAAGTGACTTACCTCACTTCCTTGTTGATGGAACTTTCTGAACTTGGGACCAAGGAAACCAAGCACCAGAGCCAGTCCCAGTCCCAGTCCAAGTGGTCTCATTTGTTTGGAATCACCAAGGACAGAGTCAGTCTTCTTGGTACTGACTGATGTGAGGATGGCCAAATGCCAGGAAAGATATGAACACGGGCCTTTCCTGACTAAGCAGGTAGTGGCTCACCGCTGGCTCCTGACTGCGTTACAGAGTTGTACAAGGAGACCAGATCTGAGACAGAACAGACCATTACCGGGGAACATAGTATGGCAAACCTGTCAGAGGACACTCCGGATAATCACAGCCCTACTTGGGGGAAGGAGGGAATCACAGCCAAGATATCACATGATTTTATTCTGAAAGACTTGGCAGCCATAGTTGAGAGTCAAAACACACATGGACCTTACATTGTAGACATCAATGGGCCTGGATTCACGTGACCATTTAGCCACTCTTTGGGAAGCCTTGCCTGTGAGAATTCTCCATTGTCTTTTATTGACATGAGCTTCCTCAAAATTTATTGGTTCTGGATTGATTTGAAACGCACAGTGCATCCAACTTCATCTTTCAAAAATGGCTAGATAAATACCAAGAAATTTTTGAAATTCCCATGACCAGGTGGCACTGGAGAACCTTTGGATGTCCTGTTGCTGATCATGAGTAAACCAGACAGTGCCTTGATTGACTGGGTTTCATGAAAATGGTGTAGAACAGAGATGCCAATAAATTGGAGGCTGCTGAGTACTGGGCCTAGAGCAGTAGTGGGCAGGTGTGTGATAAAACATTTGTGGTGGGGCCATGTGGATCTGCCATTAGCTTCCAAGTGTCTTGTGACTGAAATGGTGCAGCAAGCAGTCCCTTCTATGTAAAGGCATCTTGTAATATTGAGAAGTCTCAGGGCAAGTTTCAGAATCAAGTTGCTATGGTCAATGGGGCAAGCTATGTGGGATAGAAGCATGGTTTGTACATTGTCGTAGAGAAACTGACCCACCACACGTGACAGAACTCCCTCCAGCACTGTGTCCCAGTTGACCTCTTTGTATTTTGTGAAGCAAATACCAAACTCCCAGTGAAGCCGCAAGAAACACCATGAAAATTTTAGGATCACAAAATGGCTTCACAGTCCACACGGGGAGACACTTAGACCCAGTGGCCACAGTTTAGCTACAAATAGCAAATTCAGCACTGCTGCTAATGTTCAGTGGAAAATAAGAAACAATGTCCTCCAGATCACATAGATGCAGATCCACCTTTATTGGTCTCACTAGAAACGAAGCTAAAGCACTTGACAACAACATATGTTTCAAGTGCCCAACCTCAGAGGCAGTTCCACAAGAAGTCTTTAGGCCAGAAGAGCTCCAGTGTGTGGAGTGTTTACCCTGTCCCTTACTTTTGGAAACTCCTTAGCATATTCCATTCCAGATATGTATTCACAGATTTTCTAACTCTTCTCCTCTAATTTTGTCTTACTTGGGGAGTAGGTAATGTCAAGCCATTGTTCTGGATGACAGTGGGAACAATTTTTTGTAGCACATATTTGCATACACATTGGATTCATTTGACAATTTTCCAGTCAAAATGGTGAATCCCTCACACTAACCCCTATGCTACTAAACTCTGACTACTAATCATAATATGATGGAGAATAATAACCCAAACAGAATTGAAATACAAGCAGTTCAGAGGAGGCATCGTGTATAGTTGGACTTGCCTTTTGCATTATATAGGGTAGGAGTTATGAATCTAGTCAATTATTTGGTTGAAAGAATTCTCCATGTTTTTTTAAAGTTAACAAATATGTGAATTCCTGTCTCCCTTTCTCTGTAGCCTGTTTAGCACATGTAATTTTATATGCACATATAGAATCATACCTGGTATCACACGTATATTTTTGGTGAGGTGGCTGACTTGGCATATAGAAATTGTGAGAAGATATCACTCCTTCTAAAAGCTGTTGTAACTGAGAAGATATCACTCCTTCTAAAAGCTGTTGGAACTGAGAATTCAACCTATGGGTGATCCTCCTATTTGAATAGCATTATACATAAATCCATGTTCAGTAAAATGAATATTTTTGAATCTGTGGATGATATGTATTTCATGATGAATTTCGATTGGCATATATAATGCTACTTTTTAATGTCTCTCTGTGTGTGTCTGTGTATATATATATATATATATATATATATATATATCCTCCAGATTTTTCAAAATATGAAATATATGTGTCTTATTATGCACTCCCAAATTTCATTCATATTCATGTATGTGGATTTATAATCTACTTTTCAAAAGATTATTCTCAGAAATATTCATCCACCCGAAATACATTTTGGTTTACTAGTACTGAAAACTATCTTCAGTAAATGGTGCATAGAAATCCTAGTATTTTGACATTGCAAGATGGCCATGAATAGAGTGCATCACACCCTTTGTACTGCGCCACTTCACATGTGAATAAGGAGTTAGAATGACGAAAAAGTGTCTTGTTAGGATCTTACAGAAAAATGGGTGTGCCTGGAACCTAGAAGAATGATTTCCACCACCAAGGTCCTGTAATTGAGTCTCAAACAAGAGCCAACTATGCGACCAAAGATCTGGGATGACTGATCCGTGCGGCCCGTGCCATGGCTACAGACGGCGGGCCTCCACCGAGAAGCGACCAGCATGCAGGGAGAAACATTGCTGCAAATTCTGTGGAATCCGGCTGGCTCACCCGCCACTGAGCCCGGGGCTGAGCTCGGGATTTCAGATGGGGAAGAAAGCGCTATAGTTCTATCCCCCACAACCGAAACTCCATCGAGGAAACCAACGGCCACCATCTTGGAGAGCTGAAGTATCCACCGCCACTCTCCGACAGATTGCAACAACAAAACAGGTGTGTGTTACTCAGCTTATCTCCCATACAGCAGGTAATTTGCAAAAATTCTCTCTTAGGCTTTCCGGGGGAGGGATTACCAGAGAAAGCCTTCACAAAGACGGGGGGAAAACTAGTGGCACCTGACCTTCAACTTCCCCTCCCATCACCGGTGAAAACGAAACTTGTCTAGCCAGCGCAATGGGTGGGGCAAGCGGAAAAATTCAAAACAATAGAGTGCCAGGGTTCCCAATAGACACCCTCCACACCCAAGAAACGGCAGGCAAAGAGTACAGTTTGATCTGCCAAGAGGCATCACTCAGGGGAAATCTGGTGTAGCAGGGGAAATCAGGACTCTCAGAGGAAACCAGGGGACTAGAGGACAGACCCGCTTGACTAGGCGGCTGGAGAACGCCTGCCCACCAGCAACCAATCACCCGCTGGCTGCCTGCGCAATTGGGCAGCTAGAGATCACCCGTCCGCCAGTGACAGCCCATTCACTGATTGCACGACTGGATGGCTGGAGACCGCCCGCCCGCCAGCGACCGGGAGGTGAAATCAACCAGAGACAGTCCAGTCCCACCCCCCCATTCAAACACACCGGCAAGGAACCTGGGGCCCGCCATAGCAGACAGGTGACATCACTGGAGCTCAGCTGTCGGAATTCCTTCCAAGCGGAATCCACTTTTGCAGGCATAGTCTACAAACACAAAAGAGAGACAACAGAGATATACAAAACCAAAACAAATCTATTGAAGAGAGCAGAAACACAGCAATCAATAGAGCTGAAAAGTAATGTGAACATCATGAAAAAACAAGGGAAAAAATTCTACAGGAAGACCGAGAAGCATCAGAAATAGGGATAGGGAAAAAAACTCAAGGCATACCTAACTCAGATGGAAAGGAATATTAGAGAAGACATGAGGCAGCAAGTCCAAGCAATAAAAGTATATTTTGAAAATCAAATAAACAAACAAATTCAAATGGCAAAGAACGAGCTTTACCAGGAGATAGAGATCTTAAAAAGAAATATCAAACAGTAATCCTAGAAATGCAGAAAACTATAAACCAAATTAAAAACTCAAACGAAGAATATTACAAATAGACTAGATCAATTAGAAGTTAGAACATCAGATAATGAAGACAAAGTTTATCAACTTGAAAAGAATAGAGTAAACACAGAAAAGATGCTTAAATCCCATGAGCAATCTATTCAAGAGATATGGGATGTCATAAAAAAAACAAATTTGAGTGTCATCTGGATAGAAGAAGGCATAGAGATTCAAACCAAAGGAATGGACAACATATTAAATGAAATATTTCTGGAAAATTTCCCAGAGATGAAACATGGAATGAATTGCCAAATCCTGGAAGCCTACAGGACCCCAAGCATTCAAAACCATAATAGACCAACTCCAAGACAAATAATTATGAAGATAGCCAGAACAAGGACATACAGAACAAAGAGAGAATATTAAAAGCTACGAGAGAAAGTAGGCAGATTACATTCAGGGGTAAACCAATAAAGTTAACGACTGATTTTTTATCACAAACTTTGAAAGCAAGAAGATCCTGGAAAAAAGTATTTCAAACGCTCAAAAATAATGGATTCCAACCAAGAATACTGTATCCAGCAAAATTAAGCTTCAGATTTGACAATGAAATTTAAGTCTTTCACGATAAACAAAAGCTAAAAGAATTCGCAGCCAGAACACCAGCAGTGCAAAGCATTTTGAGCAAAATACTACAAGAAGAGGATTTGAAAAGTAATGCCTGAAACTAGCAGCGGGAGGTATCTCAGTAAAGGGAGAGGAAAATAACCAAAAAGTAAAAACTAACCAAAATAAATAAATAAATAAATAAATAAATAAACATGACTGGAAGTACAAATCATATTTCAATTGTAACCTTAAATGTTAATGGCCTAAACTCACCAATCAAGAGACATAAGCTAGTAACCTTGATCAAAAAAGGAAAAAATCCAACAATATGCTGCCTTCAGGAGACTCATATGATAGGTAAAGACATACAGAGGCTGAAATTAAAAGTTTGGGAAAAATCATACCACTCACATGACCCTCGGAAGCAAGCAGGAGTGGCCATACTCATATCGAATAAAATCAACTTCAACCCTACGTTAATCAAAAGGGATAAAGAAGGACACTATATACTGTTAAAAGGAACCTTGCACCAACAATGCATAACCATTATCAATTTGTATGCACCAAACAATTGAGCTGCAACACTCATAAAACAAACTCGCCTCAAGTTCAAGAGTCAAATAAACTACAACACAATAATTATGGGTGACTTCAACACACCGCTCTAGCCATTAGACAGATCCTCTAGACAAAAACTGAATAAAGAAACTATAGAATTCAACAGCAAAATCAGTAACCTAGACTTCACCGACATATATAGAATATATCAACCATCAAAAAGTGGATACACGTTCTTCTCAGTAGCACATGGATCCTACTCAAAGGTAGACCATATATTATGCCATAGGGCAATTATTAGTAAATATAAAGTCGTGGAGATAATACCATGCACCATATCTGATCATAATGGAATGAATCTGGAAATCAATGATAAAAGAAGGAAGGAAAAATCCTACATCACATGGAAAATGAACAACATGCTACTGAATGATAAATGGTTTACAGAAGACATAAAGGACGAGATAAAAAAATTCGTAGAGACAAATGACAATACAGACACAACACACTGGAATCTATGGGACACAATGAAAGCAGTTTTAAGAGGGAAATTCATTTCTTGGAGTTCTTTCCTGAAAAAAAAAAAGAAAAAAAAACAGCAAATAAATGAACTCACACTACACCTCAAAAACCTAGAAATGGAAGAGCAAAACAACAGCAAATGTAGTAGAAGACAAGAAATAATTAAAATTAGAGCAGAAATCAAGGAAATTGAAACAAAAAAAAACATTGAAAATATTGATAAAAATAATGTTGGTTCTTTGAAAAAATAAATAAGATTTATAGTCTCTTAGCCATGCTAAGGAAGAGAAGAAAAGAGAGAACTCAAATTACTAACATACGGGATGAAAAAGGCAATATCACAACAGACACTACAGAAATAAGAAGATAATTAGAAAGTATATGGAAAACCTATGTTCCAATAAAATATATGATAGTGAAGATATCAATAAACTTCTTAAGTCATGCGATCTGCCCAGATTGAGTCAGGAAGACAGACACAATTTAAACAGAACAATAACAAAGGAAGAAATTGAAGAAGCCATCAAAATACTACCAACAAAAAAAAGCCATGAACCGGATGGGTATACAGCAGAGATCTACATAACCTTCAAAAAGGAATTAATACCAATACTTTTCAAGCTATTTCAAAAAATAGAAAAAGAAGAAACTCTTCCAAATTCATTCTATGAGGCCAATATCACCCTGATCCCAAAACCAGACAAAGACACTTCAAAGAAAGAAAACTACAGACCAATATCTCTAATAAACTTGGATGCAAAAATTCTCAATAAAATCTTGGTGAATCGAATACAAAAGCATATCAAAAAAATTATGCACCATGATCATGTAGGATTCATCCCTGGGATTCAAGGCTGGTTCATTATACGGAAATCAATAAATGCTATTCACCACATCAATAGACTTAAAGACAACAACCATATGATCATCTCGATAGATTCAGAAAAAACATTCGACAAAGTTCAACATCCCTTTATGTTGAAAACACTAGAAAAACTAGGGATAACAGGAACTTACCTCAAGATTGCAAAAGCTATATATGATAAACCTCAGGCTGGCATCATCCTAAATTGAGAAAAGCTGAAGGCATGCCCTCTAAAATCTGGAACAAGAGGGATGCCCTCTATCACCACTTCTATTTAATTTAGTTCTTGAAATACTAGGCATAGCAATTAGACAGAAAAAAGAAATTAAAGTCATAAAACTAGGAAAAGTAGAACTTAAATTATCGCTATTTGCGGATGACATGATAATATATTTAACAGACCCAAAAGGGTCTACAGAGGAACTGCTAGAGTTAATAAATGAATTCAGCAAAGTGGCAGGATATACAATCAACTCGCATAAATCAAAGGCATTGCTGTATATCAGCAGCAAAACTTCTGAAATGGAAATGAGGAAAACCACTCCATTCAAAATATCCTCAAAGAAAATAAGATAATTGGAAAAACAATTAAATAGTTGGGAAACAACCTAACAAAAGAGGTGAAAGGTTTATAAATGAAAACTACAGAACCCTAAAGAGATAGAAGAGATCTTAGAATATGGAAAAATATACCCAATTCATAGATAGGCAGAAATAACATCATTAAAATGGCGATATTACCCAAATTCTCTACAGGTTTAAATTGATGCCAATCAAAATCCCAACGACATTTCTTGTAGAAATGATAAAACAATCATGAAATTCATATGGAAAAACAAAAGACCCAGAATAGCAACAGCAATTCTAAGCAGGAAGTTTGAATCTGGAGGTATAGCGATACCAGAGTTCAAACTGTACTACAAAGCAATAGTAACAAAAACAGCATGGTATTGGTACCAAAACAGGCAGGTGGACCAATGGAACAGAATAGAGGACACAGAAACCAATCCACAAAATTACAACTTTCTTATATTTGATAAAAGGGGCTAAAAACCTGCAATATACGAAGGATAGCATCTTCAACAAATGGTGCTAAAAAAATTGAAAATCGATATGTAACAAAATGACACTGAATCCCTTTCTCTCGCCAAGCAAGGAAGTTAACTCAAAGTGGATCAAGGAGCTAGATATCAAATCAGAGACACTGCATCTGATAGAAGAAAAAGTTGGCTACGATCTACATACTGTGGGGTCGGGCTCCAAATTCCTTAATAGGACACCCATAGCCCAAGAATTAATAACAAGAATAAATTAATGGGACTTAATTAAACTAAAAAGTTTTTTTTTTTTCTCAGCAAGAAAAACAATAAGAGAGGTAAATAGAGAACCTACATCCTGGGAACAAATTTTTACCCCTCACACTTCAGATAAAGCCCTAATATCCAAAATATACAAAGAACTCAAAAAATTAAAAAATAAGATAACAAATAACCCAATCAACAAATGAGCCAAGGACCTGAACAGACACTTCACAGAGGAGGACATACAATCAATCAACAAGTACATGAAAAAATGCTCACAATCTCTAGCAGTCAGAGAAATGCAAATCAAAACCACCCTAGGATACCATCTCACTCCAGTAAGATCGGCAGCCATTAGGAAGTCAAACAACAGTAAGTGTTGGCGAGGATGTGGGGAAAAGGGGACACTTGTACACTGCTGGTGGGACTGTAAATTGGTGCAGCCAATTTGGAAAACAGTATGGAGATTCCTGGGAAAGCTGGGAATGGATCCACCATTTGACAAAGATATCACCCTTCTTGGACTATTCTCTGAGCATCTTAAAACAGCGTACTATTGGGATACTGCCACATCAATGATCATAGCGGCACAATTCACAATAGCTAGACTGTGGAACCAACTTAGATGCCCTTCAGTAGATGAATGGATAAAAAAATGTGGAATCTACACACAATGGAGTATTACGCACCACTAAAAAATTACAAAATCATAGAATTTGCAGGGAAATGTATGGCATTAGAGCAGAATATGCTAAGCGAAGCTAGCCAATCCTTAAAAAACAAATGCCAAATGTCTTCTTTGATATAAAGAGAGCAACTAAGAACAGAAAGGGAGGAAGAGCATGAGGAAAAGATTAACATTATACAAAATGAGTGAGGGGAGAGAAAGGGAGAGAGAACAGAAAGCATATGGAAATGGTAGGAAACGCTCAATGATACACAAAATTACACATAATAGGTTGTGAGGGGAAATGGGAGGGAAATAATGGAGAGAATTAAACAACAGCACATGAGGTAGAGAGGGAAGATGGGAGGGGAGGGGAGGGGGGATAATAGGGGATAGGAAAGGTAGAAGAATACAACAGTCACTAATATGCCATTATGTAAAAATGTGAATGTGTAACCAATGTATTTCTGCAATTCTTATTTGGGGAAAAAAATGGGAGTTCATAATCCAAATGAGAAAAATGTATCAAAGATGATATATCATGAACTTTGTAATGTTTTGAACAACAAATAAAAATAAATAAATAAATAAAGGTTTAAAATTCAGTGGGAAGAAATCAGCTAAAAAAGTGTTGAGATGCATTCATTTTTCTTAGCAGAAACTTTGTTTTGTGTAGTTGTAACTATCACAAATTTATTTTACCAGAAATTTGGCTTTTGAAAATGCACGTAAATTAAGATTAAAGGATAATTCACCTACCTTCATGAAAAATTCATAGCATTTCCTATATTTTTCATATTTCATTTTTTTAGTTAATATTTTGTCATGGACCAGGTCTAGCCTTAGGCTATTCTTCCAGAATACTACCTCATCTGACAAGTTCGTACAATGTGTTGGATTTTTCTTTTCTTCTTTTATTTAATTGTTTCTAGCTAATAATGTGTATTTCTCCTTATCTTTATTTGGACATACATACCCAACTATATCTTTGCATTTTATGTTTTACTGGGGAAGAGACTCATCAAAAGCTTTTTGTTATATGTATTAACAATCAAACATTCAGAGCATGCAATTATTCTTAATTTTGCATGAAAATATCTTTGCACAATTTTTCTTATAAAGATTTAGAATTATTAATAATTTCCCTGCTGTAATAAGTAACTACTTACAAGAAGAATTAAACAATTGACTTTATATCAATTATGAATATGAAAAGTACTAAAATAAATATTTGGCAATTAATACACAATTGATAGAAATTGAAACCACGAGAAAGCCATTTAAAATGTCAGTGCATATGGTCCTTAAATAATAAGTTTTTTAAAAATTTTTTCTCTAATTCATAAGATATATTATGCCATATTATCGCTTAATGTGATATAAAACCTTAAATTATCAGTATAGATAAATAAGAAAGAAACCTGTTTACTTAAATATGTTTAATTGATTTTCACTGTAAGATGTTAATTCTGGAAGACTTGAGAATTAAGAAAGATATGGTCTATATTATATCTAACAGGCTAATCAAAGTACTTTTAAATATAAATATATATATACATTTATATTTGTAATGCATATGCATGAACATAGATACATATATATAATAAATGTATAGTGATATATCTATCAGGTGATTATAATTTTAACGTTTTCTCAAGAAAAAAGAATGACTATAAAAAACAGTCTTAAATTTAAATTTCATAGCAAGATACTTTTTGTAATGACATGAGAGAAAAATTGATATGGATGGAAAATGAAAAAGGAAGAGAGAGAAGAAGGAAAATGAGGAAGAAAGTGAGTAAAGAAGAGGGAGAGGCATATTCGATGTTAAGAAAAAAGTGGAGGGGCTGGGTTTATGGCTCAGTGGTAACATGATTGTCTAGCATGTGTGAGGCACTGGGTTCTATTCTCAGCACCACATAAAAATAAACAAAATGAAGGTCCATCAACAACTGAAAAACAAAAAATAAAAAAGTAGAAACATTACCAAAATTCCAAGCTTTGTTGAATGTTAAATAAAAAACAATATGTTACATAGCCTTATGTAATTTCTAGACTCCCCAAAATAGTCATTAAATGTTAGATCATTAGTGCTATAACTAAAAATCCATTGTTCCTTCCTCTACATTCTGTGGCATGCTAGTACTAAAATAAATTGTATTATAACACCAAAAAAAAAAGCCAAATCATAATATTTCTACAGTAACTTACCCGAGTTTAACATCAATGCAAGTAGATTCCTATGGGACATGATGTGCATTTTGACGTTCATTTTTATTCAACACTGGAACATTACTATTTCTTCAGTTTATGCACATCATAGGATACATATTTCATCCACAATTTAGCAAATTTATACGCATTTGTTTAACTTCAAATCACTTCCTGCTTCAGTACCCATGTATTCCTCCATGTTTCTTGACTGCTCTTTTCATGAGACTTCTTTACAAACACATTATTTTCGATTTCCATTATCATATTTGAAGCAAAACACCCGTCATGATAAACCATAACCCTAATATTACCATTAAATGTATAAGTGGTTGGAAAGAATGATTGTATATCAATATAAGATTTCTTACTTAGTTACAGATATCAATTCAATCCATTATTTAATGTGGAACCAGTTATATTATTTATTCACAGTATGGTCTATTCATGTATTATCTCTATATTCATAGACACAGGGTACACCTCTTTATACCCCCAATACTAATTTATACGTCTTCAAAATATTGCTCCCAGAAATGGTGGAACAAATACATGTAACCTGATCTACATATACATTTTATCACACTAATATTCTGAACAGCAAAAAGCAAAGTTCACACTTATGATTGTACCATACCTAAATGGAAAGTGAACATGGATTACTAAAAATATCCATGTCCAGGTTGCCTAATGATCTCAAATGAAAATCCTATTGGTGACTACATATTTGTTTCTTTCAAAGATTATATATTCAAACTCAACCCTGTTGAATATGTCTAAAGCTGTCACTCAGTTTACACTTTGAATGATTTTGTAATGTGTCTATTGATATCTGCTTTCCTACATATTTTCCCCAGTTCATCATTGTGACTGAATCTTCACATGTGCTATCACTAACATTCACTCTCTAACCGAAACCCTATTGCTAAAAAACTTTGTTCCAAATCCTATATTCACTCTTCTTCCTAAACCTACCTACTGTCTTCCTAATCCTACCGACTATCCCTTTTTGACTGGATGTTCTCTTCTACATTCAATCATCCAAGGTACAAGGTCCTATGCCATTGTATATCGATTTATCTGAGACATCTGTGCAGAACGTAATTCAATGCTAAGTATCCCAATCAAGGACCCAATGACCTTCTGGGCTTCAATTCTTACTTAGATTTCTCTTTTCGTTCATATATTTCACCTCTATATTCTTATAAATATCGCAGGTTCCCAATACCATTGTTCATCGAGCAGAATGGTTCCTAACCAAAATTGAAAATGTTATTAACACTAACCTTACACTCTTCCCTCAATCTAACTTTACAGAAAAGCAGTGACAGTGTTGGTCTTACAATTCAGGAATGTATGGGATCTTCCACCTGATGAGAACCTCAAAGGTACGTGCAGAAATGATCCCTGGAGAAGATGTAGGCAGCTATGAAGGACCTGAGAGAGCAAAAGTCATCTTCCATGGAAAACAACCTGGTAGGATGAAGTTTGGTGTCTGAATCAGCCTCTGTCTTCTTAATGTAGAGAAGACGGACCAAACCAGGCCTTATGGAGAGCTGTTCCTGAGAGCCTATGGATTATATCTCATTCTAACTTATGAAAGGGTCACAGGAAGTAGGGGCAGCCTCCATCTAAAGGGACCATAAGAAGCAACTGTTAAAACAAAGTGGTTGCCAAGGCAGTGACCTCATTCAGTTCCTGAAGGAAGTGACCTCACCTCACTTCCTTGGTGTTGGAACTCTCTGAACTTGGGATCCAGGAAGCCAGGCCCCCCGAGCCAGTCCCAGTCCCAGTCCCAGTTGTCTCACTTGTTTGGATTTACCAAGGACAGGGTCAGTCTTTCTTGGTACCTACTGATTTGAAGATGTCCAAATGCCAGAAGAGCTCTGAAGAGGGGCCTTTCCTGAGAAAGAAGGTAGTGGCTCACCGCTGGTTCCTGTCAACTTCACAGAGTTGGCCAAGGAGACCAGATCTGAGAGAAGACAGGCCATTTCGGAGGAACATAGTATGGCCCAGCAGTCAGAGAACACTCCGAATAGTCACAGACCTACTTGGGGGAAGGAGGTGCCTTTGTGGGTGTGGTTGTGGGTTTGTGGTTTGGTCTCATGTTCTGAGAATAAGTTTTTTCAGATATCAGCTCCGGAGCCCAGGAATTAGTTCTCATTGGGGCTAAGGTTCCCCACCAGGGAGATTTGAAATTGGCGCTGGCTGCATTGTTAACAAGGGCGGGGACTTTTCACGCCACTGCAGAAAAGAAGAAGGTAGGAAGAAGAAGTCCTTAGGCGCCATGTTGGGGTTTTTCTCTGGGGTATGGCTGCCATTTATACTTTTCCTAACATTCCTCCCTTTTTGTTTTTTTAGAAATTGGGGTGTTGTTTGTCATTTCTGGCTGATTCCTGCTGTGTAGGGGTGCTGTTGGGCCTAGAAAGGGAAGTGGACGAATGCTCGGGGGGCAGGTCTTGGGATATCATGGCAGCCAGAAATAAAACCCAGTGGTATAGATAGCTACTTCAGTAGGGGTAAAGTCTATGAAAGTTCCCTGATGCCACAAGTTGTCGATGGCATGAAACCAGTCCTGGATGGAGGAGATTGTTGGTATCAGCCACTGGTCCTGTAACAGAGACTCAAGGAAATACTGGAAGCGTTGCCTGGACATGGCGTCACCAGCACCTGAAGAAGATCAGAGCGAATAAAAACAGAATGAAGATAAAAATTAAAGCAAAGGTCAATTTTTGGCAGAAGTTCCATGTTGGGGGACTGACATAGAAGAGGCCAAGGGCCATGAGGAAGCTTAGAATGTCATAAAGACTCATGAATCCAGGATGGCAGATTAGGAGGTTCTCCAAGCTCGTTGCCTCCCGCTGTCTGATGTACGTTGCATTCCATCGTGCCTGGTAGTGAGCTTCATCACTGAGTGAACTGTTCTCTTGGAGATGTTAGGGGTTCATCGGTCATCAGAGGCTGGTAGTGCCTAAGCAAAAGCTGGTTGAAATTTTGATTAAAAATTTTTTGCAGTTGGTTTTGAATTAACTTCATTATGCATGGCAAGAGAGCACAAAAAGGGAGCATCCCAATAAGGGGCCCCAAGATAGGTAGTAAGTACATGGCAAGATAGGATTGGAAGAACCCTGTTATGGGATTGGAGGAGCTAGGTTTGAGCAATTTGGTCGATAATTCCTGCAATTTAACAACATTTTTTTCTATCAGCCCAGATTCATTAACATAATAGCAACATTCCTCTCTGAGGAATAGGCATGTACCCCCTTTTTCTGCAGTGAGAAGATCAATTGCCCTTTGGTTCTGTAAAGCCACGTGTGCCAATGAAGTAACCTGGCGCTGCAAGGAGCCCAGAGACTCAGGAGTGGTATCGAGTGCTTCCTGCAGTTTTTGTTGCAGGTCATTGGATGCCCATAGAACATGACCTATAGCTCCACCAGAGAGTCTGAGACCCGCCACTGAGGTTGTTAAAGTGAGGCCTACAAGAACCGGCAGAAAGACTGCCCTACGGGTTCGGGAAGGTAAGGCCAACTGTCGGAATTCGGTGGGAGTATACAAAGACAGCTGAGGAACTACAGTAACCAAGAAACAGGTGCCAGAGACATTGATCGTTGAGGTACTTAAAGACCCATTACACCAGAGGAAATTTCCAGGTTGCATAAACGCAGGGCTCGATTGGGTGCTTAAGCTCAAGGAACAAATTGGTAAAGGATTCATTATTGGCAGGTGGAAACAGATGAAAGCAAATAAAGCATTGGTGGAATAACTTTCCCACAGTGGGATACGTGTCACATGTAGGGGTTGTCCTTTCTTAGAGAAATTGTAGGTTTTTGCTGGAGTATTTCCTGCCGCTAATGGGACCGCTGCTAGAAGTGGACGACTAATTGAAGCACAGAGAAAGCACTGAGAAGGAGGCACAGAAAGAGGGGTGGATTTTAATAATTGAAGAGTTTGGTGTAACAAATTGAGCCATGTGTCAGGGGGACCTGAGGGGGTTGAAGGGTCTGAATCCTTTTTGGATGAGCTATGGATAAGATCTCGAAGTTTTGATTCTGACTCCTTAATGTGTTCGACTACCTGGATGGTTGCCTTAGGTGGCATAATCAGGGTGCTGCCAACAGTCATCCACATTGTGGGTCTGGCTGAGGTTGTCCGAGCATTGACAGCAAACTCAACATAGCCCCAACGTTTGGCCTTGGGGTCAGGTATATCTAAAGTATACCATCCATTGTTATCAGATGAAGAGCCTTCATGCCACTTTAGGTAACTAGATGTCCACCCTTTTGGGTAACCAAGTGAGTGGTAAGAATAGCTACCATGTTCATCATGGAACCTGCATGACCAATAGGGGCACCCATTATATATCTCAGGCCACCAATGACAATAGTCTTTTGTTTGATCAAAAAGGAAGCAAATGAAAGGCCAGTTCCAGCTACCAGGGACGAAGGTCCTTGAAGGTGACAATTTTAGGGAAATAGAGGTGCAATTGTGGATGAAGCAAGTAGTTGCATCCACTGCACGGACCTTCTGCATGCCATGTTCTGAGTACCGTTCCTGAAGAGTGAATAAATACATGGTAGGAGAGGTGGGTAAAGACCAGTCCCGATAGAGTACAGAAAATAAGCAGAGCACAAAAAAACAAGCAGTTACAGAAGATTAGGGTGTTGGGAGAGCTCATTGTGACTTTTTTAAGAGGAATTGGGCTGCATGGAACACCGTGTGAGCTGCAACTTAAATGGGTGAGATGAGTGTGGAGAGCAGCAGTTAAGGGGAGGTTCAGGAGGTGATTCTTGGAGTTCCTCTGGGTGGTCCTGTCGTCAGCAGGTGGGACCTCCTGGTGATATGGCTTCAACCTAGAAATGTGAATCCAGGGAGTGAGACGGTTGTCTGGTAAGGAGAGTTTGGCGGCAGTGGGGGTACAGAGAATGACAGGATAGGGGCATTTCCATTTTGGGGCAAGAGTCCCTTTCTCCTCTGGGGTATTATAATAGACTAGACTCCCAGGTGTTATGGGAGGAGTGTTTGGAGAGGACACTGGGTCCGGATGAAGCCAGTCCTGATATTTCCAGATTTCCGAGCAGAGATGATATAAAAGAGGCAAAGACAAATCTCGGGTGAGAGATCCTTGTGAAATGACCAACCCAGGGGGTATAAGAGGTCTTCCATACATTATCTCAAAGGGAGACAGTAAAGATGGTTTTTAGGGAGAGCTCTGATTCGAAGCAAATCTAAGGGAAGGAGTTTGACCCAGTCTAAGTTTAATTCCATTGTCAATTTGGTAAGGACTTCCTTTAGAGTACGATTTACCCTTTCCACTTTCCCTGAAGCTTGGGGGTAATATGGAGAGTGGGAATGCCACTTGAAGGAGAGGGCTTGAGAGACCTTTTGTGTGATCCTAGAAATAAACTCAGGGCCATTGTCATATTGTAGAGAAGTGGGCATACCAAACCTGGGGATGATGTCTGTCAGTAAGATTAAAGCTACAGTGGAAGCCGTTTTATTGGAAGTGAGAAATGCCTCAATCCAACCAGAGAAAGTGTCCACAAAGACAAGGAGGTATTTAGTGCGCCATACTGTGAGCATGTTGGTGAAGTCTACCTGCCAGTCAGCAGTGGGAATGTGTCCCCGGGCTTGGTGGGAAGGGAAAGGTTTGGGCCTTAAAGGAGTATAAGTGTTGGTCCACTGACAGATCTGACAATTAGAGGCTATATTCTGTAGCATGGCTTTGTCAGAGAGGGTGAGCGAGAAGTAGCTCTGTAAAAAGAGGGTCAAAGACTGAGAATTGGAAAGGAATAGATTATGAAGGAACTTGAAGAGATTCTTGTTCTTACTGGAAGAAGTAGGGGCTTCAGATGAGCTGTCTAAAGTGGCCATTATATGTCCCCCAGGGGGTCCATCATTGGAAGTGCTAGCAGCCATTTGTGCCACCTGGTCAGCTTTGGCATTGCCCTCAGTGATAAGAGAGAAGTCCTTCTGATTAGACCTACAATGGACAACTCCCACCTGGGTGGGTAAGTGGGAGGCCTCTATCAGATTTGTTATAAGAGCCGAATTAGTGATCACATTACCTTTGGTGGTAAGTAGGCCTCGCTCCTTTTATATTGCAGGATGGGATAAGATATGGAAGACATATTTTGAATCAGTATAAAGGGTGAGGGATTTGCCTTGTGCTAGAAGGCTGGCACGAGTGGCTACTATAAGTTCAGACTGCTGGTTGGTAGTTCCTGAAGGCAGAGCTTTGGCCTCTATAATCTCAGTGGCTGATACTACAGCGTATCCAAAGTAATGAGTGCCGTTCTGCCTAAAGGAACTGCCATCAGTAAACCAGATAAGGTCAGGCTTGGCTAGTAGTCACTCAGAAATGGAAGAATGACAGGGGAGGAAATCATCTAAGGTTTCCAACCAATTATGAGTTGGTGTGTTAGACGTGGGAGTCATTGGGAGCAGTGAGGCAGGATTCTGTGCAGAGCAGGGAAGGAAAGTAATATTAGGGTTTTCCAGAAAGGAAGTGAGGAGCGACAGAAATCTGGATGGAGGAAGGGTTTGAAAGCCCTTATAAGCTAAAAGATCCTTCAAGTGATGTGGGGAGTGGATAGTTAAAGGGGCCCCAAAAGTAAGCTTAGAGGCTTCTTTGTGTAAAATTTGTCCAGCAGCCAGAGCTCTTAAGCAAGGGGCCCACTCACGGATGGTAGGGTCAAGTTGCTTGGACAAATATGCCACAGGTGCAAATGTAGGCCCATAGTTTTGACCTAAAACCCCAAGTTCTTGCCTCCCATTTTCATGGACATATACATGAAATGGTCTTGAAAGATCAGGAAGGTGAAGGGCAGGTGCCTTTAAGACAAGTTGCTGAAGCCTGCGCAAGTTGTAGTTTGGGGAGGAGGCAAGAGATTCACTAGGGGGTCCCTTTGCTAGGTCATACAGGATTTGTAAAGAAGAGAGTAATTTGGGATCCAGGCCCTAAAATAACCTGCTAGTCCTAGGAATGATAGTATTTTGGCTTTTGTATGGGGCACTGGAAGATAAGAGAGGAGTTGCCTCCTATCCAGTGTTATTTCCTTTTTTTCTGGGTGTAAGGCAAAAACCAAGATAGGTGACAGAAGACTGGGAAACATGGGCCTTGTGGGGAGACTCCCTATTTCCCTTGTCTGCTAGGAAATTAAGAAGCTGAGAAGTGTGGGATTGAGAGTGTTCCCAGAGGGACTACATAGAAGAAGGTTATCGACATATTGAAGGAGAGTAGAGTCAGGACAGGTCGGGTGAAAGGATGTGAGGTCCTGGGCAAGAACTTGGCAAAAGAGATGGGGGCTATCCCTGAATCCCTGTGGGAGGACAGTCCAGGTAAGCTGATGAGAATGGCGGGTGTGAGAGTCAGTGCAAGTAAAAGCAAAGATATACTGAGATTCTGAGAACAAGGGAATAGAAAAGAACGTATGTTTTAAATTTAGGACCAAGAAGTGGGTAATAGTGGCAGGGATCTGAGAGAAAAGGGTGTAAGGGTTGGACACTAGTGGGTGGATGGGGACCACAGAGGAGTTGACAAGGGGAAAGTCTAGAACCAGCCTGTAGGACACGTTAGGTTTCTTTACTGCCAGAATGGGGGTGTTGAAAGGAGAGTGTGTAGGCCTAAGATACCCCTTTCGTAATAAATCCTGGATGATGGGTTCTAATCCAAGGAGGGATGTGGTTGTGAGTGGATATTGTGGTTGACTAACATATCTTGAAGGGTCCCGTAAGACAATATGAATAGGACTGCATTTAGCCATAAAGGGTGTAGTTGTGTCCCAAAACTCAGGGTTAACTGGTTTAGATAGTCGTGGGAGAGTGCATGAAGGTGGTGTATCTGCCCCTAGGAACATCATGAGGAAATGAGAGGTAGGAGAGGTGTGGGGTGATATGTGAATGGTGACTTTTAATAGTGAGAGTATGTCCCTTTCCAGAAGGGGAATGGGGCAATGGCTCATAACGAGAAAGGAGTGAGTGAAGGACAAAAGGGATTTTGAGGGAAAATACGTTCACCTCCTACCACAACAATAGGAGTTTTTGAGGGTGTGGTAGGACCCCAATACTCCCTCAAGACTGAAAAAGTGGCACCAATATCCAAGAGGAAGGTAATGAAGCGTCCATCCACCAGGAAGGTGACCCTAGGCTCTTGATTCTTGATGGTAATAGTCTGGAGGGAAGGCCCATGGCTCCATCAATCCTCCTCTGCCAAGCCCAGGAGAGGCTGGGGTTGCCGGGTGGCTGAACAACCTCCCTTCCGGGTTGTTGGGCAGTCTGCCCCCCAGTGTCTCCTTTGATGGCATGTTGGGCAGGGGTTTTACGGTGTTCTCGGTGAAGGACAATCCTTACCACATTTGAAGAAAGCTCCAGGGGGTGTCACATTGGGACGGCATGGTGATGGCCTTCTCTGAATGACCTGGGCCAACATTTGGAATTTGGCATTTTCAGCTCTCTGCCTACGGCAATCACTTTCATCCTCTCTACCATGAAAAACCTTTAAAGCGACAGCGAGGATTTTGGTCTGAGGAGTAGCAGGGCCCTGTTCAAGCTTTTTAAGCTTGGCTTTAATGTCAGAGTATTTTTGGGCCAGAACATATGTCATTAAGACATGACGGCCATCAGGGGTTTCTGGGTCGAGTTATGTGCACTGTTGAAGGGCCTTGGTTAGTCTATCCAGGAATTCTGAAGGTGTTTCCTCCTTCCTTTGAATGACCTCCTGCACCTTTTTAAAGTTAACAGCCTTGCGGGTGGCCTTTTTCAGGCCCGCCAAGAGGCAGGATGTAAAAAGGTCATGAGTCTGTAAGCCTTCAGGGGTGTTGTAATCCCATAGGGGATCCTGCTCTGGGACAGCATGAGGGCCCGTGGGGTGGTTAGGATTGGTCCTATGATTTTCATCAGCATGGGCTAGGGCTAGCTCCCACACCCATTGCCTTTCCTCGGGGAGATGTGTATTGGCCAAGAGCATGTATATGTCATGAAGAGTGAGGCTATATGCTTGCAGGACCCATTGAAACTCCCGTATGTAAGTGGTGGGTTTAGTGGTGATTGAGCCTAACTTCCTCTCTAACTGAGTAATGTCTGACCTGGAGAAGAGCACGTGGACTCTGATGACACCCTCGGGACCAGCTACCTCACGAAGGGGTGCGATTGTCTTAGGGGTGGGAAGGAGTCCTTTAGACCTGGTAACAGGAGGACTGAAAGAGGCAGGCGGCGGACAGGAAGGAGAGGAAGGGGAAGGGAGTGTCTCTTTGGAAGAGGAGGAGGTAGAGCAGGCAGAAGAGGACGGAGGGGAGGGGGATAAAATGGAAGGCTGAGGATCCATGGAATCAGGCAGAGGATGAGGAGGGTATAGCAGAAGAGAAGGGGCAGATGGGGCTGGGGATAAGGTGGGGGTTCATCTGCTGGGTCGAATGAGGAAGAATCTGTGAAGTCAGAAGTAGAAGTAGGGGAAGAGAGGGGATTGCAAGCAAGGAGGACCTGAGGGGGAGGGCAGGAGGAGCAGAGACAAGGTGCTGTGTGGGAAGGCTAAAACCTTCAATACAGGGAATCTTCCTCCACTTTTTCAGACGCTGGCAGTAGTTAAAAAGGTCCCGGGGGAGGTTTGGATCTAAGGATCCTTCTTGGACTGATCCCCTCATGGAAACCTCAAGCCACAGGTTATGATGAGTGTCTATATGGAAGAAGATGAGGGCCTTGTGGGAGTGCTTTGGTTTTAACTGTGGTCATTTGTGTGGTGGTTGGAAGTGATGACTGGGTCTACCTGGGCTTTAACTCTGGTGTGATTCCCCTTAGAGTCTGAGTTCTGGAACTGATCTCAGAGAAATATTGCCATGAACTGTGTTCAGATTTTAGGAGGCCACGCATGGGATTCGCCCTTAGAAAATGAGATCAAGGACAGAGTGGCTTTCCACAGAGCCTTGGAATCTCAGCTAGGATATCATATGATTTTATTCTGAAAGATTTGGCAGCCATAGTTGAGAGTCAGAACACCCATGGACGTCACATTGAAGACCTCAATGGGCCTGGCTTCATGTGACCTTTTGAAGACTCTATGGGAAGACTTGCCTGTGAGAGTTCTCCAGAGCTTTCATTGAAATGAGCTTCCTCACCATTTAATGGTTCCTGAATGAACTGAAACCCACAGTGTCTCCAACTTCATCCATGAAAAAAAGCTAGATAAATACAATGAAATTTTTGAAATTCCAATAATCAGGTGGCACTGGAGAACCTTTGGATGTCTTGTTGCTGATCATGAGTGTGCGAGAGAATGCCAAGATTGACCGGGTTTCATGAAAATGGTGTAGAACAAAGATGCCAGTAAGCTGGAGCCTGCTGAGTAGTGGGCCTATTGCAGTGGTGGGCAGGTGTGTGATAATATATCTGTGGTGTGGCCATGAGGATTTGCCATTGCCTTTCAAATGGCTTGTGACTGACATTGTGCATCCAGCAGACCCTTCTATGTAAAGGCATCTTCTTACATGGAGAGGTTCCAGGGCAAAGTTCAGAGTCAGATTTCTATGGACAAGGGGGCAAGCTCTGTGAGATATAACCTGGTTGTTGCATTCTCCTGCAGACCCTGACACACCACAAGTGACTGAACTCCTTCCAAAACTGGGTCCCAGTTGAACTCATTGTATTTCATGCAGCAAATACCAACCTCCAGTGCAGCAGCAAGAAACACCACGAAAAGTGGAGGATGAACAAATGGCTTCACAGTCCACACGGGAAGACACTTAGCACCCAGTGGCCACAGTTTACCTAAAAAGAGAAAATTCAGCACTACTGCCTTATGTTCATTAGAATACAAAAAACCATGTCCTCCAGGTCACATAGATTCAAACCCAGCTTTGATGGTCTCACTAGAAAGGAAGCTAAAGCTCCTTACAACAACATATGTTTCAAGTGCCCAACCTCAGAGGAAGTTCCTCAAGAAGTCTTTAGGCCGGCAGAGCTCCATGTTTTTGGAGTGTTAACTGTTAGACAAGGACACAAGAAAAGACCACTGACTCTAATTAAAATCAAATTAAATTAATCTTATTATTTCCACCTTTCATGCTGCCTCCCCTCCCAAAACAGCCGGAACAAGACAGCAACCCCAGCTTTCCTACAGCTCAGCTTTATAGCCCAGAAAGTTACACAAAAGGGGTGTTACAGATAACAGAACTCTGACAAGCATCACACTAATGGTAGTTTAGATTTTTTTTGCTGTCCCTACATCAGAATTCAGAGGACCATTAGAGCCTCAGAGAGGGATGTTGACTGGCCAGAGAAGGCAAATATTTATGATGTGTCACTAAAGTTTCAGAGAGGGCTGCTATCTGGTCAGAGAGCTGGGCATGCGTGAGTTCAAGGCACGGGCAGGCATTTCAAGCAGGTTCAGAATTTGCAGTAATTTATGGTAAAGCCAAAATTATCTTTTCATGGCTTTGTGGCAAGATGGCTCCCAATTTTAATAAAAGATCAGGTTGGGTCTATCATTTCCCCCTTTTCTCTGTGTCCCTTTCAAATCTTTAATAGATTAGGGGAAGAGCACTGAGGAAATTTTAATCCCTCAGGTAAGATTCTCCAAATTTTTAGAACTCACCCAAAACCGATCTCCCTGATTTTACCTGACTTAATTAATTACTTATATTGATAGTCTATTTATCTTTCTCTTCATTGTTGTAAGAAGAGTGGCGTCAATCATTATTTCTTCTTCTGACCTGAGACAGGGTGAAGTGAGTGGGCGTGAGGGACATGAGTTGCCTTTTATAAGTCAGTTGGGGGACATGAGTTGCCTTTTAGAAGTCAGTTCGGATTGAAGTCTGGTTGGGGAAGAACAGGTTGTAAAGTCATCTGGGGATGGGTTCTTCTATGAGAGAAACAAAAACCATGAGTACTGAATAAATGTTGCAGCAGCTGGAACATGTCACTGTATGGAAGTTCCCTCACCAGTCTTTAATATCCCCAGTTATCAGGACTATCAAATTAATATTTAACTTTTAGTGTTACAGTTGTCCCTCCCCGTAAGATACAGTTTAACAATTTAATGTCATCTGATCTTGTAAAATCCTTTTTTTTTTGTATGACCTCTATGTCTAATAGAGAAACCTTTAATTCTGTTACTCAGGGCTGGATAATCGTACTAGCTAACACCAAGCCTACCTGTGTAGGTTAGGAATATCTGCAGGCCTTATATTAGAAATTTCTGCCTGTGGCAGCTCTTCTTGATAGTCTCTTTTTATAAGTATCAGGCATTCCTGTCTGAGAATCCTTCTTTGTAGCCTCCAGTCTTACTTATTTTGGGAGGCTAAAATAAAGTGCATACCTTAAAATATTATTATTATTATTATTATTTTTATTATATTATTATTATTTAAAATGCCCAGGAATGGCTGTATTTTGGTCTTAACTGTCTTTCCAAAGTGTTTAAGATGAAGCAGTCAAACGGACTTTTGTTTCTATCTATTGTTAACAGTCAGCTGAGCTTTATGGGAGTCAATTCTGGAAAAACGAGAGCAGATTTTCAATTCTGCTAGTGCCATTTGCGCTAGGTGGGTCCAGGTCTTGCTTGACCATTTGGCTTCCCTCAGAAGCATCAGGGATATCTCCTTTCTCTGATGACTCTCGTAACAAATGCACTGATTGGCTTTCTGTTCTCCAGTGGTCTCATTAATCTCCCTGATCAGGAGGTTATGTGGCTCAGAGTTGAAAAGCTCTTTAGAGAAGTCCCCTGTTCCCTGGATTCAGATTGACTCAGAGGGTAAGAGCCAAAATATTGGTTTTCTTGGCCCTTTTCATTTAACTTTAATTTTAAATCCTAATCTTAAACATCCAGCAAATAAATTTTAACAGCCTTATATTAAGAGTACTGGACTTTAATGTCTATAACTTTATAATTATCTTTTAATTAATTGGGATCTGTATTATTCTGTCTGTATTGTAGGTGATGACTTATTATCTTGAATAAACCCATGTTGTGTTCTTAAAGCAACTAACAGGGAATCTTTAGATCACTTATAATAAAATTTCAAAATAAAATTAACAAAAGTAAAAATACTTAATTCGTGTAATAGCTACCCTAAATTTTTTGGCTGAGTATTACTTTATATCCACTGTTTTAGATCCTAGGAATCTTGACATTTTTTAGGTTTTTAACATAACTTTAAAGAAATATTATCTGACCTACTGGTTTCGTAGTCATTCTCACATATAGTAAGATGGGACACACAGCCTTATCTCAGGTAAGGCAGGGCTCTTTATAAATCTTAAGTATTTTAGTTCTAAAGCTGATCTTTATTTTTAAATATCATTTGACAAAGTTTACATAAATTGCGGTCTCATGAACATTAGCTAACACCATATGATATCACATTTAAAACATGAATTAAAGAAAGCCTGAAAGTTTTCAACTTTTACATAGATTAGGCTCTCATTAACTTAAAAATACATTTAAATTGTTCCACAATGTAAAAAGTAACATGAAACTTTACATATCTTATTGATTACAGGTAAATATATCTCCAATATATTTTTTTTACCATACAACTTCAGAACACCAGCTTGATATAATGCTCTTTTAAAGTTTCTACCTGACAGACTTGCATACCTGTAAGATATGAAAACATTAATAGCATCACAATTACATTGATGTTTCTACATTAACCAAGTTTACCTTTTAAAGAAATGGCAGTACAGTGCTCTAAAATAACAGTTCTGATTTAATAAGTTGTTTAATTTTTATGGTTCCTTGCTCTAGAAAAAATAAAACTTAATAAACACAATGTTATGGGTAAACTTATGTTTCAAAAAATTTTTGTCTCATTAACACATGACTGATTTTTAAAATCTTATATAGAGTTTAGTAAAAACTCATACAGACCTTAGAAAATGAATCAGATATCTAACAAAAGTACTCACGAATGAGTAATCCCATATCAAATTTACTTTACTTATTTATCAAAATATTAGAGAAATGTATTGAACAGTGTAAACCATTTTTATGTTGAAGAAAATGTCCTAGAACCAAGGCACATTAGACGTTTTGTAGATATTAATATTTTATTAGATTTTTGAACACCTAGAAAAATTTGTAAGCTTAAATTTAAAAACATTTATTTTTATCTGTTTATCCAATTTAAATTGAAACATTTAAACCCCGTGAACTAAAGATCTTTGGATCCACTTTTTAAAATTTGTTTTTATGAGCGCTTTTTTTATGAGCGCTCCTTATATATGTTAATTTGTGTATCATATATATGATACACGAACATATGTATATATAGACAGACAACACATAACAAAATTGTACACACATAATAATAGTAAAGGCCTTGTAGTTTTTCGCAGGTTAAATCTTTATTGCAATGTTTCAAAAAGTCCACAGTTGGTCAAAGATAGAACTGATCAGAAAAACATTAACCTAGGTCGGCATGCTCAGAATCATGAGCTCAAAAAGAAAATACAGAATCTAAGGAAAAAAATAAGAGTCCTAGAAAAAACGACTGGCCAGTAATTAGTAAATACCATACAATTTACTTTTTTTTCCGTTAGGCATCAAATCAGTCTCCTACTAAGCTTGCAGGCTTCTTTCATTTGCATTTCAACATAAGTCATGGCTGAGGTCTGGAAGGAGCAGGAAAAAACTGCTATTCTGAGCAGACACCTCAGGCCTAAGGAATTTTAACCATAATTTTCAGGTTCGGGTGTTGAAAATTATGATACAAGTTTAAGATACAATTCACAAAATTTTATGTCTTTACATCTTATTTTGTCAACAGATACCATACTATGGTTTACTATCCTTGTCCAAATTAATGCATGGGTACACACAGTGACATTTTCCCTGGCTACCGAAATCAAAATTGGTTAAAAAAAAAAAAAAAAAAGACTGAATGATTGGGAAGTTACTTGCCAATTGGAAGTAGAGTTCTTCAGTTTTCCATCCTAAGTATTTAAGTTCTCTGGCATGAATTACCTGAAATGTTAAACTAAACAATTACCTAAACCCGACTTTTAACTGCAAGATTGTGCAATGCTTCAAAAACCCATTCAGATACCATTTTGTTATGATAAAACATCATCATTTAGACACACATTCAGCTAAGATCATTCCCAAGAAAAATTTTATAATATCAACACATTATTGCACATGTCTTAAAGGACCAGAAAAAAAGACACAAGAGAGACAGAAAGGAGGTAGAGACTATGGTTGCCAGACAGAATCCTTTAAACCAGAGCAGATAAGAGAAAAATCTACTACACCAGTGGCACCATAAAAATCTACTACACCAGTGGCACCATGGGGGGGACCAGATGTTTTAACAGAGGGGCAACCTGAAATGGAAAATAAAGTGTCTATATGGTGACTTTAATGAATTTAGTGTCCCCTTTTTCTTTTTCTCTTTTTTAACAAGACAGAGGTGGCGTAATTCTTACAGTGCACGGAAGGAAGGAGGGTATTCCCTGAATCAACAGGGCTTTGGCAGCTGCTGGGGGTCCCTCAGTCCCTCCTTTTACTTACAGGATTAGCTCCTCTGGTTCAGTTCCACCCCAAGCAAGCTCCATCTCCTAACATTTCAGTAGACAGCTCTCACAAAGTTCTGGGGCGGAGGGGGGATACCAAATTTGTAACTTAAAGTTCGGTTCCTGACCTAGAAGCCAATTTATACCAATTAAATAATGAGGAATGGGTTCTGAGAAAAAGAAAAGGGGAGGTTAATTGCTTTGCTAACAAAGGAGAAACACAGGGGACTCTGCCAAATTTTGTGACTCTCTTGATCTGGAGGGACAAGGGGTTTTAAAGGAGTTTCACTTGTTAACCTGGGAGATACTCAGTTCTTAGGTCCCCAGCAGGCATTGCCCTCTGCAATGGGTGTGCTCCAGGCAGCCAGCTAGGGGCTTCTATCATCCTGCTTAACAAAGGGGGGTAAAGTTCATCGCAGTTCCTTAAAACACAGTTCAAACGGGTGTCAGGCTTACTCTCTTTATTACCCATTTTCACGTCCAATATCCTTAAGTTTTTACCACTGAAATCACACAACAAAATGAACAAAAGCAAACAAACAAACAAAAAAATAGAACGCAGAACAAAACACACACACACACACACACACACACACACACACACACACAAAGAAAAACAGAAACCCGGCGCCTAAAAAGAAAAACAGTGGTACAGTGCAAGATCTTGCTAAAGCTCCAGGGTATGAGCGCGTGCGTGCCCATGGGCACCTCTCTACACTTCCAGAGGAATTTCCTACAAAACAGAACAGAGAACAGAATGATTCTTGTTACTGTCCTGGACAGGAGTATATGTGAGTCTCCCCAGGCCACATCTCTGTCATCAGAAGAGATCTCCCTTAACCAGATATCAGATGTTATAAAGGCGCCACTTACCTATGGAGGCCTCCTCCATCAGGTGCTTGCAATGCTCCCGGGACTAAAGGCTCTCTTCCTAATATAGAGAAGATGGACCAAACCAGGCCTGAGTGGAGAGCTGTTCCTTGGTGCCTATGGTTTATATACCATTCTAATTTGTGAAAGTGCCACAGAAAGTAGGGTCAGCCTCCTTCTCATGGTACGCTTGGAAGCAACTGTTTGGACAAAGTGGTTGCCTCATTCAGTTCCTGAAGGATGCGACCTCACCTCACTTCCTTGGTAATGGAACTCTCTGAACTTGGGATCCAGGAAGCCAGGCACAGAGAGCCAATCCCCGTCCCAGTCCCAGTGGTCTCACTTGCTTCGATTTAGCAAGGACAGAGTCAGTCTTTCTTGGTACCTACTGATATGAGGATGGCCAAATGCCAGGAAAACTCTGAAGAGGGGCCTTTTTTGAAAAAGCAGGTAGTGGCTCACAGCTGGCTCCTGACCACTTCACAGAGTTGGACAAGGAGACCAGATCTGAGACAGGACAGGCCATATCGGGGGAACACAGTATGGCCCAGCAGTCAGAGGACACTCCGGAGAGTGAGAGACCTACTTGGGGGAAGGAGGTGCCTTTGTGGATGTGGATGTGTGCTTGTGGTTTTGTCTCATGTTCAGAGAATAGGTAGGAAAGTCGGTTTGTTTGGTTTGGAGTGAACTGTTTCTAGTAAGTTGTTGGACAAGGCGAGTGTTTCTATGTCTGTGTAACCCACTGTGTCCGTGGTTGTAGACGTTAGAAAAGAGAATGCATCAATGGATGTTTCCTGTCTATTAGAAAGCTTCCCAGCATTCATCCTGCCCAACTAATGAATGCTCTAGTGCTTGCCTTATCAATGGGCAACACCGGCTATCTTCCTAAGTTCCTGTTTCTTCCTGAATTCTGGCCACTCTCCAGAATAGACTCATGCTTTTGTGTCCACGATATGTAGCACCTCCAAGCACTGTGACATGGACATGTACTGGATAGCTGAAGGAATTGGCAAGAATCTCAGAAAACTCAGATACCAGTGTGACCAGGATAGTCTCAGTGGAGAAACCCTGCAATTGGCCTTTTGATTACCTATTGTTCTGTTGCCCTGAATGTCAGGAAGGTCTTTGCCTCAGGCCACGCCTTCGAGATTCCAGAAGAAAACAGTTTTCAAATGGAAAGGAGTGGGCATCACCTGTGGCTGTTTGCTTAATTGCTTTGGAAAGGGATGTGTCTGAATCAGCCCCTTGGCCCTGTGTGAGCCTAGAGCTTAGATTCTTAGCACCTGATGGATCATAAGAAAGATCCCATGTGTGGATCCAAATCAAAATGACCAAAAATCAGTCATTGTGGATGAAGTCTCTCGCATTCCTCCATAAGGTTCTATACCTCCCTCAAGTGAGAATAGGGATCCAATGGGTCAAATGAGTTATTCAAAGCCCTGCAGATGCTAGCCCATAGGTTCTTGGGTTTTCTTATGAATCCAATTCAAATAAAGAATCTAAACCGACAGTCAGTAGGCCTCAAATTGGAGAACAGAGCTGTGTTAACGGCAGGCATATTTGATCACTCCTGGATCACAGGAAGGGTGTCCAGGCCACCCTGACTTTTGGTAAATGAGGGGAAAGGGAGCTTATTTGGGACACTGTCTTGTGCTGCACCTCTCATGGAATCCTCCTGACAGAAGTTATGATGAGTGTCTATATGGAAGAAGATGAGTGTCATGTGAGAGTGTTTTGGTTTTAACTGCGGTCATTTGTGTGGAAGTTGGAAGAGATAACTGGGTCCAACTTGGCTTGCACTTTGGTGTGATTCTGCTTAGAGACTGTGTTTTGGAACTGACCTCCGAGAAGGTACAAGGTCCTATGACATTGTATATCCATATTTCTGCGACATCTCTACAGAACGTAATTCAATGCTAAGTATACCAATCAAGGGCCAAATGAACTTCTGGACTTCAAATCTTACCTAGATTTCTGTTTTCATACTTATATTGAAAGGTTAATAAAATAGATACTTGTCACTTCCTGTTTTTCTGTATGCTTAACAAAACACCGTTGTAATCTTCAGAACTGTTTACTATTCTTGTTCCCAGAATGTGCTGTCCCCAACTGCCAAACTGCAGAATGTACTCCGTCAACCAGTTGCACGCAAACTGCCCACTTGCCATTACCCATCAATAAATTTCTCTCCCTGCCCTCTCCAAGGAAAATATATAAGCATTTCTTAAGCTGTTCTCAGGGCTCTCTGCTCTGTTCAAGTGATCTCTGAGCCCTTCATGCCGGACTCCCAATAAACCCTATGCTGTTGCATGAGACAGTCTCTTGGTGGTCTCTGCCACAGATGCTCGCCCAACCTTTACATCTGGTGGCCCTAGCGAGATCCCGCAGCTGCAGACAAAATACCCCCAACGGGCTCCTCTGGGGGTAAATAAGACCCATCTTTCTGGTTTCAGGCTTCAGGTTAGGGTATGGCAAAATGGCTATTGGTAAAGAGCGTGAGCTCTCTCCCATGGTGGCTGACACACATGCCACAGACCAACAGACCACGTCCCTGGGATATAGACTCGGGAAATCGAGGAACAATAGTCTCCTCGACTCAGTGATATTTTGTTTCTGATTCGGTATTGCCAGCCCTTCAGGTTTTGCCGACTAGTCAGTCCTGGTCTCAGTATTGGACGTCCATTGCCTGTCTTTATTGTCTTGTCTTGTCTGTGTTGTGTGTCGTTGCTTTCACTGTCTGTGTATATTTTATTATGGGACAGATCATTTCAATGCCTCTGTCCCTGACCCTTGATCACTGGACCAAATTCTGCTTAAGGGCTCAGAATCTTTTTTTTTCAGTAAAACGCCAGACCTGGCAGATTCTGTGTCACAGAATGACCCACCATTGCAGTCGGATGGCTCCTAGAAGGATCTTTGGACTTCGCACTTATTTGAAAAGTCCGAGATATTGTCTTTCACCAGGGGCCACATAGACATCCAGATCAACAGCCATATATCTTAACTTGTCAGTACCTCTACAAATCTCCTCCTCCATGGGTCAAGCCTTTCCTTGTCCCTGCACCTGCTCCTACTCCTTCCCCCTCAATTCTATCTCTCAAACTCTCTGCTCCTCCTCCTCCACCCTCTGTTCTCCTTGAGTCTCAAGACTCTACTGGTCTCTCCTCCCCCTCCTTATCATCTGCCCTCGTCTCCCAACCCCCAACACCCTCTAAGTGATTCCCCTTCTGCTGACTCAGCCTCTCCACCATTCGAGGAAGCTAGGCTGGCCCAGTGCCATCAAGATGACTGTCCCGCAGCACAGACAGCCCCTCCTTCTCTGGAGGAAGCTGGCCAAGCTAAAAGAACTCAGAGAACTCACCGACGTTTTCACACCTGCCTAATTGGGGTGACTGTCAACACCACCTAGCGACTCTCTTCATGACAGAGCAATGAGAGAAAAATCTCCTGGAATGTAGAAAAAATATCCTCAGACCTGATGGGCGACCAACACAACTTCCCAACATAATGAAAGCTGGCTTCTCCTTAAACCTATTCAACAGGGACCCCAACACTTTGGAAGATAGGGAGCATCTGTTCATTTATTGCCAGGCTCTAAGAGCCGGTCTCCAAGGGACCGCTGGGTGACCAACTAATTTGGCCATGGTAAGAGAAATTATTCAAAGGCCTGATGAATCTCCCTTTATGTTTCTAGAGAGAATCATGAAGGCATATAAGAGATATACTTCTTTCGATCCTCAGGCAGCAGATTAAAAGGCATCTGTCATGATAGCCTTAATTGAGCAAGCTGCCATGGATATTAAAAAAAAATTTAAAAGAGAGATTTAGTCAAAGAAGCCAAGAAAGTATACTATAAGAGAGAAACAGGGAGAAAGAAAGGGAAGCAAACGGAGGATGAGAGAAGCAAAAGACAGACTAAGGCATTGACTAAGGTCCTGATCACAACAAGAAAGAGGCCAGAAATTAAGACACAGGGTGACAGGAAGGGCCCATGCCAGAGGCCACCCCTGGCCTCAGATCAGTGTGCCTACTCTAAAGAAAAAGGATACTGGGCCATAGAGTTCCCTATAAAGAGACAGCCACGCCAGCTGGCCATTCTGACTCTGGAGGATGACTAAGAAAGTCGGGGCTCAGATCCCTTCCCCTAGCTCAGGGTAACTTTTGAAGTGGAGGGGACTCCAGTAAACTTTGAAGTGAATACAGGAGCAGTATACTCAGCCCTTAAGGCCCCATTGGGCCCTCTATCAAATAAAAGGTCTCTAGTTCAAAGGGCTGATGACAGTAAATATCGGGCTTAGACAACTAAGAGGACCATGGACCTGGGGAAAGAAAAAATCCATCACTCCTTCCTAGTAAGACCAGAATGCCCGCACCCATTGATGGGCAGAGATCTGCTCACCAAGCTCTGGGCCAAAATAACTTTTAACCCTGAAGGCCCCCAAATGAAATTTGTAAATCCTTCAGTAAAACTCCTATAGTCACCGCTTTAACTACATTAGTAGAAGATGAACGTCCACTCTTCACATCCCCCAAGATTCATCAAACAAGCAAGCTACCCCAAAAATGGATAACAGATTACCCAGATGCCTGGGCAAAAACTGCGGTGTTAGGTCTGGCCGTGAAACAACCTCCAATAACAGTGGAGTTAAAAACCTCAGTCTCCCCAATCAATGTCAAATAATATCCTCTAAGCAAAAAAACTAAAGGTGGGATAAGGCCCCATATTCAGAAATATCTGGCCTTAGGAGTCCTAAGGCCCTGTCAATCGGCCTGGAACACTCCCCTGCTACTAGAAAAAAAAAAAGCCAGGAACCGGGGACTATCGCCCCATTAAAGAGCTAAGAGAGATCAACAAAAGAGTGCAGGACATTCACCCCACGGTACCTAATCCGTACAATCTGCTTAGCACTCTGAACCCTGAGTGGAAATTATATACTGTTCTGAACTTAAAAGATGCTTTCTTTTGCTTGCCTCTGCATAAAGATAGTCAGTTGCTGTTTGCTTTCGGGTGGGTAGACCCAGAAACCAAAACGTCTGGTCAACTAACTTGGACTTGACTCCCACAGGGGTTCAAAAACTCCCCCACTCTCTTTGATGAAGCCCTCCACAGAGATCTCAACAACTTCAGAACTACACACCCTGAAGTTACCCAGCTTCAATATGTGGATGACCTGCTACTGGCAGCCAACACCAAGGAAAACTGTGAGTCTGGGACCCAAGCACTATTATATGAGCTTGCTCAACTCGGGTATAGAGTTTCGGCCAAAAAGGCCCAAATTTGCTAGCATGAAGTAATCTTCCTGGGCTATTCCCTTAGGGGCAGTAAACGATGGCTCACTGAGCCCAGAAAACAAACCATTGTGTAGATACCACCCCCATCTTACAGCAGACAACTCAGAGAATTTCTTGGGACTGCTGGCTTTTGCAGGTTATGGATACCTGGGTTTGCGTCCTTAGCTGCTCCTTTATACCGCTGTTAAAGGAAGATGCCCAATTGCAATGGAACCCTGAGTACCAGGAAGTTTTTGATAACATCTAAGGACACTGACACTGAACACCTCAACTTCACTGAGCTCAGCCTGCAATTACAGCAAGCCCTACACTACGTTAAAAATGCACATCAACTCACTCACCTTGGTTCAAAGAAACTGCAGGCATTACTGTAGGATTAAGAACAGAGTTCTCCACTAACCAACTCACAGCGAAAGGAAATAACTGAACGGGTAACAAAAGCCTGTCGGATCCGTCAATTGGGTAATGCTTACCCTTCCAAGTTTCCTAGAGGAAAGCACCTACGAGGAACCAGACCAGGACAATTCTGGGAAGTGGACATTAATGAAATTAAGCCAGCAAGGTATGGACTTAAATATCTCCTAGTCTTTGTAGATACATTTTCAGGATGGATTGAAGCCTTACACACACACACACAAAAAAAAAAAAAAAAAAAAAAAAAAAAAAAAAAAAAAACGGTGCAAATGGTTTTCAAGAAGATCCTGAAAGATATTTTTCCAAGATATGATCTGCCTAATGGACTGATAATGGACTGGTGTTCATGGCCCAGGTAAGTCAGGTGTTAACCAGGACCCTGTGGATTAATTGGAAGTTACATTATGCTTATATATCCCAGAACGCAGGACAGGTAGAAAAAATAAATAGAACCATTAAAGAGACCTAAACGGCCCCCTTAGGGATCTGGTGGCTATCTCTCCACCCAGACATTTTTCAGCTCGGTAGAGGTCTTTCCTTTTGAGATATACCTGATGAAGAGGATCTCACTAAAATTTCATTAAATCCCTTCCATACCATAGATAATTGAAACAAACATTATGGATGCAGGGACACGCGAGCCAGATGCAGGTTGGCTAGCCTATATTCCTATGTATGCCCGGCAGACTATCAAAGCGACAAACAGCCATGGCTTTGTGGGGGAAAAGCCGACTTCTTGTGTAAGTCATGGGGATGTGAGCATACAGGGGCTGCCTGGTGGAACCCAAACTCCTCATCAAATTCAGTACACAGCATTGGCCTTATTACCAATTAGACAACCAAAAACTATGGCCCCCAGAGGGTTCTCTAGATCTTCAAATTCTGCATGACATTTTTAACTTTGGCAAGTGCTCAAAAGGGGGAAATTCCCCTATGTGGAATCCTTTTTCCTCCTGCGCTCACATCCTGTACTATGCTTCCCCAATAGTTCCTCACACTCAGCCTTCTGCTCTAGACTCTCTGCTTTCACTCCCACCTCAGCAACCTGATTTCTCCCCTCCAATTACTAGATCAAAAACCCAAACCTCCGCTGGATCTCAGAACATTGCCCCCTTGCTGAGGAAGCAGGTACCAAGGTACCCCTCCACCCACTCACTCCTCTCTTTTCCTGTCAGTGTCTGCACTAGGTCCCACCAAGTCCTCTAGCAAGCTTAGCCAAAGCTCAAACCAGCTGAGAAGAGCCCTCAGACCCCTATCCAAGATGTAATGAAAATGACCTTTAAAGTTGATTTGTCATCACTGAAAACAGGTTCTAAGAATTTAAAGTCCCTCACAGGCTTTTTGGAATACTCACTCCCGTCTTCCCCTCTGCTCTACCTGTTTTACTGCTCAAGTTTTTGTTCTATGAAAATCCCAAACCCCTTTCCCATTATTCTTTGGCATCTCTCCTTTCTCATTCTCAGATCCACAGAGCTGCTCTCAGCATCGCCTTCCCTGTCATCCCCCTCTGTACCAGGTCCACAGAAATGTCTTAAATGACCTTCTCCAGAAGTCTTCACCAAGGCTTACTTTAGGTCTTTCAGCAAAAGAGTCCCTCTGAAAAAGTTCAATGGAGATAATCTTCCACTCTTCGTGTTGCCCTGTTCTACTTGGCCACTGGCTGGAAAAATCACCACCCCTAAGCTAGACATCGCCTTACCAGTTTTTCACAAAATATGTGAACAAGGACTCTGGCCTTGAGCTGGGGCTTCACAGAGATGGCTACATTTCTAAGATAAAAAAGTTACCAACTGGGCTCCATGGTGACAGCTGGCAAGGAGGAAAAAAAAGAGACAAAAAAGCTCTCCCGTTCCAAGGTGTCCTTGAAAAGTTAACGTGCACAGAACAGAGGAAAAAAACAGAAACAAAAACTGATTTGTGTAAATTTCTGCAGACTGTGAACTTCTGAGCCCCTTCCCTTACATGTTGGGTACAAATACTAAAACTACCAAAACTTGGGGTTCAGTGGATTAATTGATTACAACAGAAGCAATGCCCTCCAAATACGGATGCAACCAAATAAAACTGCTTTCCTGTCTTTGGTGCTATCTTAGGTGCCTTTCCTTGTCCATCCCTACAACAGTATAATTCTATACACTTTAACATTATTTATGTTTTCATAAAATGGTCAATAGATGTGATTAATTATGTAATGATGCAGATGTTTTCGAGAGTGCTCTATCAGGATGCAGGTTCATTTAAAGATCAAATAGGGGGGCATACAACCCGGTTCCACCAGGAACCTGTATCCCTCACTTTAGCCATCCTATTAGGAATAATAGTTGCTAAAGGGGTGGGCACAGGAACAAATGCCCTAGTCCATGAGACACACCAAAGACACAATTAGAAGCAGAAATAGACCAAAGCTTAAAGACATTAAAAACCGCATCACAGCTTTACAGGAATTTTAACCTCTCTCTCTCTGAAGTTGTTTACAGAGCAGGCGAGTGTTGGCCCTCATCTTCATGAGAGAAGGGTGCCTTTTTGCTTGCATTGAGGAAAGAATGATGTTTTTATGCCGACAATACTGGAGTTGTAAAAGAATCTTTGAGTAAATTAAGAAAACGACTTGAAGAGGGTCAAAGAAAGACAGAGGCCCCCAAAAGGAGGTTTGAGTCTTGGTTCACATAGTCCACCTGGTTAACTACGCTTTTATCCACCCAGGCTGGTCCATTAATAATTCTCATATTATTGTTAACTGTAGGACCCTGTTTGCTCAACCATGTAGTTTCTTTTCTCACCCAAATTGAACCTGTTATTAACCCTAACCATACACTGTTCTCTCAATCTAATTTTACAGAAGAGCGGGGACAGAGTTGGTCTTAAAATACAGCAATATAGAGGATCTTCCACCTGCTGAGAACCTCAAAGGTCCATGAAGAAATGATCCCTGGAGAAGATGTAGTCAACTATGAAGGACTTGAGAGAGCAAAAGTCTTCCATGGCAAACAACCTGCTCATGATGAAGGGATGTGTCTGAATCAGCCACTCTCTTCTTAATGTAGAGAAGATGGACCAAAGCAGGGATGTGTTGAGAGCTTCTCCTGCGTGCCAATGGTTGACATACCATTCTAACTTGTGAAAGTGTCACAGAAAGTAGGGGCAGCCTCCTTCTCATGGGAACCTTAGAAGCAACTGTTAGGACAAAGTTGTTTCCATGGCAGTGACCAAATTCAGTTCCTAAAGGAAGTGACCTCACCTAACTTCTATGGTGATAGAACTCTCTGAACTTGGAATCCAGGAAGCCTGGCACCCAGAGCCAGTCCCGGTCCCAGTCCCAGTTGTCAAACTTATTTTGATTTACCAAGGACAGACTCAGTCTTTCTTGGGACCTACTGATGTGAGGATGGCCAAATGCAAGAAAAGCTATGGAGAGGGGGCTTTCCTGAGAAAGCAGGCATTGACTCACCACTTGATCCTGAAACCTTCACAGAGTTGGCCAAGAAGACCAGATTTGAGACAGAACAGGCCATTTCTGGGAACATAGTATGGCCCACCAGTCAGAGGACTCTCCGGATAGTCACAGACCTACATGGGGGAAGGAGGTGCCTTTGTGATGTGGGTGTGAGTTTGTGGTTTTTGTCTCATGTTTTGAGAATAGGTATGAAAGAAGGTTTGTTTTGTTTGGAGTGAACGGTTTCTAGTAAGTCGTTTGACAACGCGAGTGTTTCTATGTCAGTGTATCCCACTGCGCCCGTGGTTGTAGACATTAGAATAGAGAATGCATCAATGAATATGTCCTGTCAGGTAGAAAGCTTCCCAGCATTCATCCTTCCCAATTAATTAATGGACTGCAGCTTGCCTTATTGATGGGCAACACCTACTATCTTCCTAAGATCCTGTTTTCTTCCTGAATTCTGGCCACTCTCCAGAATAGGCTCATGGTTTTGTGTTTAAGATATGTACAACCACGAAGCTCTGTGAAATGACCATGTACTAGATAGCTAAAGGGAATGGCGAGCATCTCAGAAAACTCAGATATCAGTGTGATCAGTAAAGTCTCAGTGGAGAAACCATTCTTGGGGCCTTTTGCTTACCTTTTCTTCTGTTGCCCTGAATGTCAGGAAGGTCTTTTCCGCAGGCCACCACTTTGTGAAGCCTGAAGAAAACAGTTTTCAAATGGAAATGAATGGGTATTACCTGTGGTTCCTTGCTTAATTGTTTTGGAGAGGATGTGTCTGAATCAGCCTATTTGCCCTGTGTGAGGCTGTGGCTTAGTTTCTCACCTTCTGATGGATATAAAGAAAGATCCCATGTGTACATCCAAAACCAAAATGGCCAAAGAGCAGTCCTTGTGGATGAAGTCTCTCGCCTTCCTCTGTAACTTTCCTGAACTCCATCAAGTCAGAATAGGGATGCTTTGGGTAAAATGAGATCTTCAGAGCTCTGCAGAGGCTAGCCCATGGTTGCTTGGGTTTTCTCAAGACTCCAATTCACATAAAGAATCCAAACCCCACAGTCAGTTGACCTCAAATTGAAGAAGTGGAGCAGTATTAATGGGAGGCCTATTTGATCTCTCCTGGTTCACAAGAAGGGTGTCCATGCCACCCTGAATTAGGCAATTTAGGTGCAAGAGAGCTTATTTGGGACACGGACTTGAGCTGTCCCCCTCATGGAAAACTCTAGCCAGAGGTTATTATGTGTGTTGGAGTCTTTTAATTTAAATTGTGGTCATTTGGGTAGCGGTTAGAAGAGATGACTTGGTCCACATGTGCTTGAACTCTGGTGTGATTCCCTTAGAGACTGAGTTCAGCAACTGAACTCAGAGAAGTATTGCCATGAATAGTGTTGAGGTTTCAGAAAGCCAGGCATGAGTGTCGCCCTTGGAAACTGAGTTCTAGGCCCAGGGTGGCTTTCCACAGAGCACTGGGCCTCTCAGCCAGGATACCACATGATTTTATTCTGAAAGACTTGGCACCCATCATTGAGAGTCAAAACTCATATGGACCTCACATTGTAGAGCTAAATGAGCTAAACATCATGTGATCTTGTCACCACTCTTTGGGAAGCCTTACCTGTGAGTGTTCTCCAGAGCTTTCATTGAAATGAGCTTCCTAACCATCTAATGGTTCCTGAATGAATTGAAACTCACAGTGCCTCCAACTTCATCCTTGAAAAATGGCTAGATAAATACCATGAAATTTTTGAAATTCCCATCACCAGGTGGCACTGGAGAACCTTTGGATGACATGTTGCTGATCATGAATGTTCCAGACAGTGTCTTGTTTTACTGGGTTTCATGTAAATGGTGTAGAACAGAGATGTCAGTAAGTTGGACTCTGTTGAGTAGTGGGCCTAGAGCAGTGTTGGGCAGGTATGTGATAAAACATCTGTGTGGGGCCATTTGGATCTGCCATTGGCTTCCAAATGGCTTGTGACTGATATGGCGCAGCCAGCAGAACCTTCCGTGTAAAGGCAACTTGTTATATGGAGAGATTTCAGGACATTGTTCAGAATCAGGTTGCTATGGTCAAGGGGTCAAGCTATGTGGGATAGAAGCCTGGTTCTTGTATCATCCTGCAGACCCTGACCCACCACACGTGACAGAACTCCCTCTTGCACTTTGTCCCAGGTGAACTCCCTGTATTTTGTGAAGCAAATACCAAACTCCCAGTGCAGCAGGAAGAAACACCACGAAATGGAGGATGACCATATGGCTTCACAGTCCACACGGGGAGACACTAAGCGCCCAGTGGCCACAGTTTACCTACAAAGAGAGAATTCAGCACTGCTGCCTCGTGTTCATTGTAAAATAAGAAACTTTGTCCTCCTGGTCACATAGATGCAGACCCAGCTTTGAGGGTCTCACTACAAAGGAAGCTTAACTCGTGACAACAACCTATATTTCAGTGCCCAACCTCAGTGGCAGTTTCTCAAAAAGTTTTAGGCAAGCAGAGCTCCATGTTTGTGGAGTGTGTACTTTGTCCTTATTTTTGGAAACTCCTATACCACCTCCAAGTTTGTGCACTCTTGAGCATTTTCCATTCCAGAAATGTAATCACAGATTTCGTAACTCTTCTTCTCTAATTGTGTCTTACTTGGGGTGAAGGTAATGTCAAGGCATGGTTCTGGATGAGAGTGGGAAGATTTGTTGTAGCACATATTTGCATACACATTGGATTAATTTTCCTATTTTCCATTTGAAATTCTGAATCCCTGACACTAACACATATTCTACTAGACTCTGACTACTAATTCTAATATGATGGAGAAAAATAACCCAAACAGTATATAAGTACATGCAGTTCAGAGTTCGACTTGCCTTTTGCATGATAAAGGGTAGGTGTTATAAATCTAGTCAATTTTTAATTGAAATAGTTCTCGATGTGTTTTCAAAGGTAACAAATATGTGAACTACTGTCTCCCATTCTCTGGAGCCTATTCAGCACATGTATTTTTATATGCACAAATAGAATCCTGCATGGTATCACACGTACATTCTTGTGAATTACATGACATAGGAGATACAAAGTGTGAGAAGTGATCACTCCTCCTAAACCCTGTTGGAACTGAAAATTCAACCTATGGGTGAGCTTCCCAGTAGAACAACATAATACATAAACCCATGTTCAGTAAAATGAATGTTTTTGCATCTTTATGATATATATTTCATGATGAATTTCGATTGGCATATATATTGCTACTTATTAATGTCTATGTTTGTGTGTGTGTGTGTGTGTGTGTGTGTGTGTATATATATATATATATTTATACTCTCCAGATTTTTAAAAATATGAAATATATGTGTCTTATATACAATCCCTAAATTCATTCATGTTCATGTATGTGGATTAATAATCAACTTTTCACAAGATTATTCTTAGAAATATTCATCCACCCGAAATACATATTTGTTTCCTAGTACTGAAAACTAACTTCAGTGAAAGGTGCATACAAATCCTAATATGTCTACATTAACTAACCCAGTTTAACATCAATGCATGTAGGTTACTATGGAACATGATGTGTATTTTGACGTTAATTTTTATTCCACACTGGTACATTACTATTTCTTCAGTTTATGTACATCATAGAATATATATTTGATTCACTAGTTGGCAAATTTATAGGCATTTGTTTCACTTTCAATCACTTCCTGCTCCAGAACACATGTATTCCTCTATGTTTCTTTACTGGTCTATTCATGAGACTTTTTTCCAAATATATTATTTTTGATTTCCATAATCAATTTTGAAACAAAACTCACAAACCCTTCATGATAAACCATAACCCTAAGATGATCATTAGATATATAACTGGTTGGAATGAATGATTGTATATCAATATAACATTTCTTATATATTTTCAGATATCTATTCAATCCATTATTTAAAGTGGATCCAGTTATATTATTTATTCACAGTATGGTCTATTCATGCATTATGTGTATATTCATAGAAATAGGGTACACCTCTTTGTACGACCATACTAATTTATAAGTCTTCAAAATATTGCTCCAAGAAATGGTGGAAGAAATACTCATGTCACCTGATCTACATACACATTTTATCACAGAAATATTCTGGACACCAAAAGCAAAGGTCACACTTACAATTGTACCAAAGCCTAAATAGAAAGTGAGCATGGATTACTAAAAACATCCATGTCCAGGTTGCCTAATGCTCTCAAATATCAATCCTATTGGTGACTACATATTTGTTTCTTCCTAATATTATATATTCAACCTCAAACCTGTTGAAAATGTCTAACCCTATCACACACTTTATACTGTGCTTGATTTCCTAATGTCTCTATTGATATCTGCTTTCCTACATGTTTTCCCCAGTTCATCATTGTGACTGACTCTTCACATGTACTGACATTTACATACACTCTCTACCCGAAACCCTATTGCTAAAGAACTTTTGGTCCAAATCCTATACTCACTCTTCTTTCTAAACCTACCGACTACCTTCCTAATCCTACCAATTATCGCTTTTTGACTGGATGTTCTCTTCAACATTCAATCATCCAAAGTACAAGGTCCGATGCCAGTGTATATTGATTTATTTGAGACATCTGTGCAGCACATAACTCAAAGCTAAGTATCCCACTCAAGTCCCCAATGCCCTTCTGGGCTTCAAATCTTACCTAGATTTCTGCTTTCATAGTTATATTTCACATATATACTCTTGTAAATACCACAGGTTGCCAATGCCATTATTCATCCTGCAGAATGATTCGTAACCCAAATCGAACCTATTATTAACCCTAACCATACACTCTTCCTTCAGTACAACTTACAGAAGAGCAGGGACAGAGTGGGTCTTACAATATAGGAATGTAGATTATCTTCCACCTGCTGAGAACCTAAAAGATCCATGGAAAAATGATCCTTGGAGAATATGTAGGCAGCTATGTAGGACCTGAGAGAGCAATAGTCATCTTCCATGGCAAACAACCTGGTCAGGAAGAATTGATGTGTCTGAATCAGCCTCTGCCTTCTTAAAGTAGAGAAGATGGACCTATGCAGGCCTGTGTGGAGAGCTGTTCCTGGGTGCCTATGGTTGATATACCATTCTAACTTCTGAATGTGTCACAGGATGTTGGGGCAGCCTCCATCTCATAGGAACCTTGGAAGCAACTGTTAGGACAAAGTGGTTACCAAGGCAGTGACCATATTCAGTTCCTGAAAGAAGTGACCTCACTTCACTTCCTTGGTGATGGAATTCTCTGAACTTGGGATCCCGGAAGCCAGGCACCCAGAGTCAGTCTCACTCCGAGTCCCAGTGGGCTAACTTATTTGTTTTTCCCAAAGACATAGTCAGTCTTTCTTGGTACCTACTGATGTGAGGATGGCCAAATTCCAGCAGAGCTCGGAAGAGGGGCCTTTCCTGAGAAAGTAGGTAGTGGTGAACCACTGGCTCCTGACAACTTCACAGAATTGGCCAAGGAGACCAGATCTGAAACAGGACAGGCCATTTTTTGGGGAACATAATATGGCCCACCAGTCAGAAGACACTTCTTTCACCAAGTAGGGTGAAAAAATCGCCTTTGCTGTTGTAGGTGTGAGTTTGTGGTTTTTTCTGATGTTCTGAGAATAGCTAGGAAAGGTGGTTTATTTGGTTTGGAGTGGACTATTTCTAGTAAGTCCTTTGACATGGTGAGTGTTTCTATGTCTGTGTATCCCAGTGTATCCGTTGTTGTAGACATTAGAAAAGAGAATGCATCAATGGAAACGTTGTCTCTAGTTGAAAGCTTCCCCACATTCTTACTGCCCAATTGATGAATGGACTGCAGCTTGCCTTATGGATGGGCAACATCTACTATCTTCTTAAGTTCCTGTTTTCTTCGTGTTTTCCAGCCACTCTCCAGAATAGGCTCATGGTTTTGAGTCCCAGATATGTAACACCACAGGGCTCTGTGACATGGCCATGTACTGGATAGCTTAAGGGAATGGGAGCATCTCAGAAAACTCAGATATCAGTGTGACCAGTAATGTCTCAGTGGAGAAACCCTTCTTTGGGCCATTTGCTTACTTCTGTTTCTATTATCCTGAATATCAGGAAAGTCGTTGCCTCAGGCCACCCAGTTGTGTAGCATTAAGAAGACTGTTTTCATATGGAAATTAATGGACATCACCTGTGGCTCTTTGCTTAATTGCTTTGGAATGGAATGTGTCCGAATCAGCCTCTTGTCCTTGAATGAGGTTGTGGCTTAGATTCTCAGCACCTGATGGATCTAAAGAAAGATCCCATGTGGTTCCAAAACCAAAGTGACAAAAGAGAAGTCATTGTGGATGAATATTTTTGCCTTCTTGTTTTAGGTTCCTGACCTCCATCAAGTGAGAATAGGGATCCTTAGGGTCAAATGAGTCTTTGAAATCCCTGCAGAGGCTAGCGCACATGTGCTTGGGTTTTCTCATGACTCCAAATCACATCAAGAATTTATAGGCTTCAGCCAGTAGGCCTCAAATTGGAGAAGCGGAACACTTTAAGAGCAGGAATATTTGATCACTCCTGGTTCACAGGAATAGTGTTCAGGCCACCATGTTTTTAGGCAAATGAGGGGCAAGTGAGCTTATTTTGGACAATACCTTGTGCTCATTGAAACCTCCAGCTAGAGGTTATGATGAGTGTCTACAAGGAAAAAGATTATGGCCCTGTGGGAGTGATTTCATTTTAATTTTGGTCATTTTTGTGGCAGTTGGAAGGGATGACTGGGTCCACCTGGGCTTGAAATCTGGTATGATTTACCCTTAGAGACTGAGTTCTGGAACTGACCTCAGAGAAGTATTGCCATGAATTGTGTTGGGATTTTAGGAGGCCACGCATGAGACTCACTCTTGGAAACTGAGATCTTGGCCCAGGGTGGCTTTCCACAGAGGCCTGGGAATCTCAGCCAGGATATCACATGATTTTATTCTGAAAGACTTGGTAGCCATAGTTGAGATTCAAAACACACATGGACCTCACATTGTAGACGTCAATTGGCCTGGCTTCATGTGACCTGTTGGCAACTCTTTGAGAAGCCTTGACTTTAAAGTTCTCCAGAGCATTCATTGAAATGAGCTTTCTCAACACTTAACGGTTCCTGAATGAATTGAAACCCACAGTGCCTGTAACTTCATCCTTGAAAAATTGCTAGATAAATACCATAAAAGTTTTGAAATTCCCATGACCAGGTGGCACTGCAGAAACTTTGGATGTCCTGTTGCTGATCATGTGTATACCAGACAGTGCCTTGTTTGACTGGGTTTCATGAAAATGGTGTAGAATACGAGATGCCAGGAATTTGGAGCCTGGTGAGTAGTGGGCCTAGAGTAGTGGTGGGCAGGTATGTGATGAAACATCAAGGTGGGGCCATGTGGATCGGCTATTGGCTTACAAATGGCTTGTGACTGATATGGCGCAGCCCCCATTCCCTTGTAGGTAAAGGCATCTTGTTATGTGGAGAGGTTTCAGGGCAATGTTCATAATCAGGTTGCTATGGTTATTGGGACAAGCTATGTGGGATAGAAGACTGGTTGGTACATTCTCCTGCAGACACTAACCCACCCCACGTGACAGAACACGCTCCAGCACTGTATCCCAGATGAACTTCTTATATTGTGTGAAGCAAGTACCAAATTCCCAGTGTAGAAGCAAGACACACCACGAAAAGTGGAGGATGATCAAATGTCTTCACAGTCCCCACAGGGAGACACTTAGCCTCCAGTGGACATAGTTTACCTACAAAGAGAAAATTGAGCACTGCTGCCTCATGTTCATTGGAAAATAAGAAATCATGTCTTCCAGGTCACATAGAAGCAGACCCAGCTTTTATGGTCTCACTACAAAGGAAGCCAAAGCTCATGACAACAACATATATTTCAAGTGCCCAACCTCAGAGGCAGTATTCCAAGAAGTCTTAGGCCAGCAGAGCTCTTTGTTTGTGGAGTGTTTACCCTGTCCTTTACTTTTGGAAACGCCTCTACCACCTCCAAGGTTGTGAACTCCCGAGGATATTCCATTCCATATATGTATTCATAGATTTTCACACTTTTCTACTATAATTGTGTCTTACTTGGGTGAAGGTAATGTCAAGGCATTGTTCTGGATATGAGTGAGAAGATTTTTGTGTAGCACATATTTACATACACATTGGATTCATTTTTCAATTTTCCATTTGAAATACTGAATCCCTGACACTAACCCATACCCTACTAGACTCTGACTAATGATCCTAATATGATGGTGAAAAATAACCCAAAAAGAAAAGAAATACAAGCAGTTCAGAGGAGGCATGGTGTATAGTTGGAATTGCCTTTTGCATTATATTTTGTAGGAGTTATAAATCTAGTCAAATTTTTGTTGAAATAGTACTACATGTGTTTTTAAAATTATCAAATATATGAATCCCTGTCTCCCTTTCTCTGTAGCCTATTCAGCACATGTATTTTTATATGCACATATAGAATCCTACCTGATATCACTCGTATACACTTGTGAGGTGGCTGAATTGGCAGATGCAAATTGAGAGAAGAGATCACTCCTCCTAAACGCTGTTGGTACTGAAAATTCAACCTATGGGTGAGCATCCTAGTTGAATAACATTATACATAATTTCATGTTCAGTAAAATTAATATTTTTCAATCTGTGGATTATATATATTTCATGATGAATTTCTATTGGCATATATATCGCTACTTTTTTTTATTGGTTGCTCAAAACATTACAAAGCTCTTGACATATCATATTTCATACATTAGATTCAAGTGGGGTATGAACTCCCATTTTTACTCCAAATACAGATTGCAGAATCACATCAGTTACACATCCATATTTTTACATAATGCCCTATTAGTTACTGTTGTATTCTGCTACATTTCCTATACTCTACTATACCCCCTCCCTTCTCTTCCCATCTTTTCTCTCTACCATACCTACTGTAATTCATTTCTCTCCTTGTTTATTTTCCCACAACCTCTTATATGTAATTTTGTGTAACAATAAGTGTCTCTCTCCATTACCATGCAATTTCCCTCTTCTCTCCCTTTCCCTCCCACCTCATGTTTCTGCTTAATGTTAATCTTTTCTTCATGCTCTTCCTCCCTGCTCTGTTCTTAGTTGCTCTCATTATATCAAAGAAGACATTTGGTATTTGTTTTTTAGGGATTGGCTAGATTCACTAAGCATAATCTGCTCTAGTGCCATGCATTTCCCTGCAAATTCCATTATTTTGGCATATTTTAGTGCTGCGTAATCCTCCATAGTATATAAAAGTCACATTTTTTTATTCATTCATCTATTGAAGGGCATCTGGGTTGGTTCCACAGTGTAGCAATTGTGAATTGTGCTGCTATGAAAATTGATGTGGCAGTATCCCTGTAGTACGCTCTTTTAAGGTCTTCAGGGAATAGTCCAAGAAGGGCAATAGCTGGGTCAAATGGTGCTTCCATTCCAAGCTTTCACAGGAGTCTCCATACTGCTTTCCAAATTGGCTGCACCAGTTTCAGTCCCACCAGCAATGTACAAGAGTACCCTTTTCCCCACATCCTCGCCAGCACTTGTTGTTGTTTGACTTCATTATGGCTGCCAATCTCACTGGATTGAGATGGTATTTTAGGGTGGTTTTTATTTGCATTTCTCTTACTGCTAGAAATGGAGAGCATTTTTTCATGTACTTGTTAATTGATTCTATGTCCTCCTCAGAGAAGTTTCTGTTCAGGTCCTTGGCCCATTGGGTTATTGGTTATCTTATTGTATAATTTTCTGAGTTATTTGTATACTTTGTATACTCTAGATATTAGGGCTCCATGTGAAGGGTGAGGACTAAAAATTTGTTCCCATGATGTAGGCTCCATATTTACCTCTCTTATTGTTTCTCTTTCTGAGAAAAAAAAATTCAGTTTAAGTAAGTCCCATTTCTTGATTCTTGTTATTAACTCTTGTTTTATGGGTGTCCTATTAAGGAATTCGGAGCCTGACCACACAATATGTAGATCGGAGCCAACTTTTTCTTCTATCAGACGCAGAGACTCTGATTTGAATCTAGCTCCTTGATCCACTTTGAGTTAACTTTTGTGCATGGCGAGAGGAGGGGATTCAGTTTCATTTTGTTGCATATGGATTTTCAGTTTACCAAACACCATTTGATGAAGATGCTATCCTTCCTCCATTGCAGGCCATTAGCTCCTTTATCAAATATAAGATAGTTGCAGCTTTTTGGATTAGTCTCTGTGTCCTCCATTCTGTACCATTGGTCCACCCGCCTGTTTTCGTACAAGTACCATGCTGTTTTTATTATGATTGCTCTGTAATATAGTTTGAAATCTGGTATCGCTATACTGCCTGATTCACACTTCCTGCTTAGAATTGCTTTTGCTATTCTGGGTCTTTTATTTTTCCATTTGAATTTTATGATTGCTTTATCTATTTCTACAAAAAATTCCTTTGGGATTTTGATTGGCATTGCATTAAACCTATAGAGAACTTTTGGTAATATCGCCATATTGATGATGTTAGTTCTGGCTATCCATGAACGGGGTATATTTTTCCATCTTCTAAGATCTTATTCTATTTCTCTTTTTAGGGTTCTGTAGTTTGCATTATATAAATCTTTTACCTCTTTTTTTAGGTTGATTCCCAAGTATTTAATTATTTTGAGGAAATTGGGAATGCAGTGTTTGGACTCATTTTTGTTTCAGAAGTTTTGTCGCTAATATACAGAAATGCCTTTGATTTATGCATGTTGATTTTGTATCCTGCCACATTGCTGCATTCATTTATTAGTTCTAGTAGTTTTTTCTGTAGACTCTTTTGGGTCTTCTATGTATAGAATCATGTCATCTGCAAATAGTGATAATTTAAGTTCTTCTTTTCCTATTTTAATGCCTTTAATGTCTTTCATCTCTCTAATTGCTCTGGCCAGTTTTTTCGAGAAATATATTGAATAGAAGTGGTGATAGAGGACATCCCTGTCTTGTTCCAGATTTTAAAGGGAATGCCTTCAACTTTTCTCCATTCAGAATGATGCTAGCCTGAGGCTTAACATAGATAGCTTTTACAATGTCGAGGTAAGTTCCTGTTATCCCTAGTTTTTAAAATGTTTTGAACATAAAGGAATGCTCTACTTTGTTGAATGGTTTTTCTGCGTCTATCGAGATGATCATATGGTTCTTATCTTTAAGTCCAATGATGTTGTGAATAACATTTATTGATTTCCGTATATTGAACCAGCCTTGCATCCCAGGGATGAATCCTAGTTGATCATGGTGCACAATTTTATTGATGTGCCTTTCTATCCAATTCACCAGAATTTTAATGAGGATTCTTGCATCTAGGATCATCAGAGATATTGGTCTGTAGTTTTCTTTCTTTGAGGTGTCTTTGTCTGGTTTCAGAATCAGGGTGATGTTGGCCTCATAGAATGAATTTGGCAGAGCTCCCAGTTTTTCTATTTCCTGAATAACTTGAAAAGTATTGGTATTAATTCTTCTTTAAAGGTTTTGTAAAACTCTGCTGTATTCCCATCCGGTCCTGGGCTTTTCTTGGTTGGTAGTCTTTTGATTGCTTCTTCTACTTCATCCATTGATATTGGTCTGTTTAAATTGTGTGTTCCCTTATGACTCAGTCTGGGCAAATCATATGACTTAAGAAATTTATCGATGTCTTCACTATTTTCTATTTTATTGGAATACAGTTTTCCAAATAATTTCTAAAGTTTCCAAGGGCGACTCTCATGCGTAGTCTCTTAACATCCCAACACAATTCATGGCAATACTTCTCTGAGGTCAGTTCCAGAACTCAGTCTCTTAGGGGAATCACACCAGAGATCATGTCAAGGTGGACCCAGTCATCTCTTCCAACCACCACACAAATGACCACAATTAAAACCAACACACTCCCACATGGTCCTCATGATATTTCATATAAACACTCTTCATAACCTCTGGTTGGATGTTTCGATGAGGGGCGCAGACCAAGACAGTCTCCAAAATAATCTCCCTTGCCTCTAATTTGCCAAAAATCAGGGTGGCTTGGACACCCTTCCTGTGAACCTGGTGTGATCACATAGGCCTGCTGTTAATACTTCTCTGCTTCTCCAATTTGAGGACTACTGTGGGGTTTAGATTCTTTGTCTGAATTGGAGACATGAGGGAACCCAAGCATCTATGGGCTAGCCTCTGCAGGGCTTTGAAGAAATTATTTGACGAAAAGCATTCCTATTCTAACTTGATGTAGGTCTGGAACCTCACAAAGGAAGGGGAGAGACTTCATACAGAATGACTGCTCTTTTGGCTATTTTGGTTTTGGATGCACACATGGAATCTTTCTTTAGATCCATCAGGTGCTGAGAATCTAAGCCTAAGCCTCACACAGGGCCAAAAGGCTGATTCAGACACATCCTTTCCAATGGAATTAAGCAAAAAGCTTCAGGTGATGCCCATTCATTTCCATGTGAAAACAGTTTTTTTCAGGCATCAAAAAGGGGTGGCCTGAGGCAAAGACCTTTCAGACATTGAGGGCAGCAGAACAATTGATAATTAAAAGGCCCAAAGGTTTTCTCCACTGAGACTATCCTGATCACACTGGTATCAGAGTTTTCTGAGATGCTCGCCATTCCCTTCAGCTATCCAGTACATGACGATGTCACAGGGCTTGGAAGTGGTACATATATTGGACACAAAACCATGAGCCTATTCTGGAGAGTGGCCAGAATTCAGGAAGAAAGCAGAAACTTTGAAAGATAGCAAGTGTTGCCCATCGATAAGGCAAGCTGAAATCCATTCATAAATTGGGCAGGATGAATGCTGGGAAGCTTTCAACTAGACAGGACATATCAATTGATGCATTCTCTTTTCTAATGTCTACAACCATGGACACCGTGGGATACACAGACATAGAAACACTCGCCTTGTCAAACGACTTACTCGAAACAGTCTACACCAAACCAAACATACCGACTTTCCTACCTATTCTGAGAACATGAGACAAATCCACAAACTCACACCCACACCCACAAAGGCACCTCCTTCCCCAAAGTAGGTCTGTGACTCTCCAGAGTTTCTCTGATTGTGGGCCATATTTTCTTCCCCCAAAATGGCCTGTCCTGTCTCAGATCTGGTCTCTTTGGTCAACATTGTGAAGTACTGAGGAGCCAGCGGTGATCCAATACCTAAAAAAAAAAAAAAGGCGACTTTTCAGAGCTTTCTGGCATTTGGCCATCCTCACATCAGTATGTACCAAGAAAGACTAAATCTGTCCTTGGTAAATCCAAGAAATTGAGACCCCTGGGAGTGGGACTGGGAGTGGATTTGGGTGACTGGCTTCCTGGATCCCAAGTTCAGAGAGTTCTGTCTCTAAGGATGTTAGGTGAGGTCACTTCCTTCAGGAATTGAATAAGGTCACTGCCTTGGCAACCACGTTGTCCTAACAGTTGTTTCAAAGGGTCCCATGAAATTGAGGCTGCCCCTACTTCCTGTGACACTTTCACAACTTAGAATGGTATATCAACCATAGGCACCCGGGAACAGCTCTCAACACAGGCCTGGTTTGGTCCTTCTTCTCTAAATTAAGAAGACAGTGGCTGATTCAGACACATTCCTTCATCCTGACCAGGTTTTTTACAATGGAAGATGACTTTTGCTCTCTCAGTTCCTACATAGCTGCCTACAACTTCTGCAGGGATCATTTTTGCATGGACCTTTGAGTTTCTCAGTAGTTGGAATGAATCCTACATTTTTGTATTGTAAGACCGTCTCTGTCCCTGCTCTTCTGTAAAGTTAGATTGAGGCAACAGTGAATTGTTAGGGTTAATAACAGGTTTGATTTGGGTTAGGAATCATTCAGCTGAATGAAAAATGGTATTGATAACCTGCGATAATTACAAGAATATATAGGTAAAATATAAGTATGAAAACAGAAATCTAGGTAAGATTTAAAACCCAGAAGTGTATTAGGACCTTGATTGTGATACTTAGCTTTGATATATTTTCTGCACAGATGTCTCAGGTACATCGATATACAATTGCATTGGACCTTGTGACTTGGATGATTGATTGTCAAAGATAACATCCAGTCAAAAAGTGATAGTCGGTAAGATTAAGAAGATAGTCGGTAGTTTAGAAAGGATAGTGAGTATAGAATTTGCACCAAAAGTTCTTTAGCTATAGCTTTTCGGGTATAGAGTAAATGTAAATGTCAGCACATGTGAAGAGTCAGTCACAAAGATGAACTGGGAAAAGTATGTAGGAAAATAGATATCAATAGAGACATTAGGAAATCTGGCAAAGTATAGTCGTTAGTGAAAAGTTAGTAAAATAGGTAGTTGTCTCTTCATGTTTTTCTGTATACTTAACTTCCCTCCCTGCCCTCCCCAAGGAAAGTATATAAGCCCTGTTTAAGCTGTTCTCAGGACTCTCTGCTATATTTAAGTGAGCTCTGAGCCCCAGCATGCTGGAACCCCAATAAACCCTTTGCTTTTGCATGAGACAGTCTCTTGGAGGTCTCTTTGCCTGACACTCGTCCGACCTTTACATATGGAGGTTCCACCGAGTTCTGGGAGCAGCGGAGGAGAGACCCCAACAGGCTCCTCTCGGGATTCGTAAGGCGCCTCTTTCTGGTGTCAGGTTTCAGGTTAAGTCTTGGCAAAATGGCTGTCAATAAAGAGCGTGAGCTCTCTCTCACAGTGGCTGACAGATGTGTCACAGAGCCACAGGCAACCACCCTGAGGGACACCCCAGAGGACTCTGAAAATCGAGGAACAATAGTCTCCTTAACTCAGTGATATTTTGTTTCAGATTCGGTATTGCCAGCCCATCAGGTATTGCCGGCTACTCAGTCCTCGTCTCAGTGTTGGACGTCCATTGCCTGTCTTTTTTGTCTTGTCTTGTCTGTGTCATGTGTCGTTGCTTTTACTGTTTGTGCATTTTTCATTATGGGAAAGAGCACTTCAATGCCTCTGTCCCTGACCCTTGATCACTGGACCAAATTCCGCTTAAGGGCTCAGAATCTTTCTTTTTCAGTAAACCGCTGGACCTGGCAGACTCTCTGTGCCTCAGAATGGCCCACCTTTGGATTCAGATGGCCCTTAGAAGAATTTTTCTACTTCTCAGTAATTTAAAAAGTCAGAGATATTGTCTTTCAGGAAGGGCCACATAGCCATCCAGATCAAAAGCCATATATCTTAACCCGGAATTACCTCTGCAAATCTCTTCCATGGGTGAAGCCTTTCTTTGCCCCTGCCCCCACTCCTAATCTTTCCCCCACGATCTCTCAAACCCTCTGCTCCTCCTCCTCCTCCACCCTCTTTTCTGCCTAAGTCACAAGATTTAACTCTACTGGACTCTCATCCCTCTCCTTATCCCTTTCCCTGGTCTCCCAACCCCCAACACCCTCTAAGTGATTCCCCTGCTGCTGACTCAGCCTCTCCGCCATTGGAGGAAGCTAAGCCAGCCCAGCACCCTCCAGAAAACTCCCCCGTGGCACACACAGCCCCTCCTCCCCTGGAGGAACCTGGCCCGGCTAAAGGAACTCACCGGCAATGAATGATTGAAAACCCTGGAACTCCCGTGATGCTCCCCCTCCGTCCCTATGTGCCAATGATTGATGATGGTCATGGGGAAAAAATGCAAGCCTACCAGTATTGGCCTTTCTCCTCTTCAGACCTATATAACTGGAAAAATAACAATCCCCCTTTTACCGAGGACCCCACTCGTCTCTCAGGTGTGGTTGATCCATAGATGTTTTCACACCAGCCTACTTGGAATAACTGCCAACAACACCTAGGGACTCTCTTCATGACAGAGGAACAAAAGAGAATCCTCCTGGAAGCTAGAAAATAATATCCTCAGACCAGGTAGGTGACTGACACAACTTCCCAACATATTCAACCGGGCTTTCCCTAGAATCGACGAAACAGGGACCCCAATACCTTTGAAGGTAGGGAGCATCTGTTCACTTATCTCCGGGCTCTAATAGCGGGTATCTTAGTGGCTGCTAGGCGACCAACTAATTTGGCCAAGGTAATAGAGTTTATTCAAGGGCCTGACGTATCTCCCTCTATGTTTCTATGGAGAATTATGGAGGCATATAGGAGATATACTCCTTTTGATACTCAGGCAGAGGCTCAAAAGGCATCTGTCATGATGGCCTTTATTGGGCAAGCTGCCCTGGATATTTAAAGAAATTTAAAACACTTAGATGGATTACAAGATATGACTTTGAGAGATTTAGTCAGCGAAGTCAAAAAGGTATACTATACGAGAGAAACTGAAGAAGATAAGGAAGCAAAGGGAGGATAAAAGAAACAAAAGACAGACTAAGGAATTGACTAAGGTCCTGGTCACAACAACAAATAGGCCAGAAATAAGAAACATGGAGACAGGAAGGGATACCTGGGCCCAAACTAGAGGCCACCCCTGGCCTCAGATCAATGTGCCTACTGTAAAGAAAAAGGACACTGGGCCAAAGAGAGCCCTAGAAAGAGACAGCCACGCCAGCCAGCCATTCTGACTCTGGAGGATGACTAAGAAAGTTGGGGATCAGATCCCCTCCCCGAGCTCAGGTTAACTTTTGAAGTGGAGGGCACCCCAGTAAACATTGAAGTGGATACAGGGGCAATATACTCAGCCATTAAGGCCCCATTTTGCCCTCTATCAAATAAAAGGTCTCTAATTCAAGGGGCTAATTGCAGTAAATATCGGGCTTGGACAACTAAGAGGACCTGGGACCAGGGGAAAGGAAAAATCCATCACTTCTTCCTAGTAATTCCAGAATGCCCGGCCCCATTGATGGGCAGAGTTCTGCTCAGCAAGCTCCAGGCCAAAATAACTTTTAACCCTGAAGGCCCCCAAGTGGAATTTCTAAATCCTTCAGTAAAAACTCCTATATTCACAGCTCTAACTATGTCAGTAGATAATGTACACCAAATCACTCACCTTAGTTCAAAGAAACTACATTCATTCATGAAGGATCAAGAACAGAGTTTTCCACTAACCGACTCACAGTTAAAGGAAATAACTGAATGGTTAACAAAAGCCTGTCAGGTCCATCAATTGGTTAATTCTTATCCTTCCAAGCTTCCTGCAGGAAAGCACCTATGAGGAACCAGACAAGGACAATTCTGGGAAGTGTACTTTACTGAAATAAAGCCAGCAAGTTATGGACTTAAAAATCTCCTAGTCTTTGTAGATACATTTTCAGATGGATTGAAGCCTTTCCCACCAAAAAAAAAAGAAAAGGAAAAAAAGAAAAAAAAAGAAACAGTGCAAATTGTGGTGAAGAAGATCCTGGGAGATATTTTTCCAAGATACGGCCTGCCTAAAGTAATAGGGTGTGATAATGGACCCGCGTTCATAACCCACATAAGTCAGGGGTTAGCCAGGACCTTGGGGATTTATTGAAAGTGACATTGTGCTTATAGACCCCCGAGTTCAGGACAGGCAGAATGAATGAATAGAACCATTAAAGAGACCATAACGAAATTAAGCTTAGTGACCGGCATAAAATATTGGACTATGCTACTGCCTTATGAACTGTTTCATGCAAGAAATACTCCCTCTGTTTCTTTGTGTAACCTCACCCCCTATGAAATTTTCTATGGTGCCCCTCCTCCAGTAAGGGACCTAACTCCAACTCTAAGACCTAACGATCCCTTTCACACCCCATTGCTTGACAGACTTAAAGCTCTTGAAAGAACTCAGGATACCTGTGAAAACAGATGGCCACTGCCTAACAACCTGGGGACGAGAAGACTCCAAATCAACATCAAGTAAGATACTTCTTCTATGTAAGACGACATCAGGTGTCATCCCTGGAACCCCGCTTGAAAGGACCATACCAGGTGCTACTTATAACACCTACAGCGGTAAAGGTAGACAGAATCATTTCCTGGATCCATACCTCTCATCTCAAGCCTGCGGCCTGTTGAGACTCTGGCTGGAAACTGGAAAAGACTGGTAACCCTTTCAAATTGTGTATTCCTCATATTATTGCTACCTATAAACTCTGTTTGCTCAACCATGTAATTTCTTTTCTCCAATCTCAAATTGGACAAGTTAAACTTATGTTAATACCCCACTAGCAGACATAAAATGTGACACCCCCCAATGATCACTTTTATGACTAAAAGTAGCCAGAAGAAGAAGTGGGGAATGAAAGGTTAATAAAATAGGCACTTGTCCCTTCCTGTTTTTCTGTACGCTTAACAAAACACTGTTGAAATCTTGAGAAATGTTTGCTAATCTTGTTCCCAGAATGTGCTGTCCCCAACGGCCAAACTACAGAATGCACTCCCTCACCCGGTTGCGTGCAAACTGCCCACTCGCCCTGATCCATTAATAAAATTCCCTCCCTGCCCTCTTCAAGGAAAGTATATAAGCTCTGCTTAAGCTGTTCTCAGCGCTCTCTGCTCTATTAAAGTGAGGTATGAGCACCAGCACGCTGGACCCCCAATAAACCCTTTGCTGTTGCATGAGATAGATTCTGGGTGGTCTCTTCCTCTGACGCTCACCTGACATTTACTTGGATGATTGAATGTAGAAAAGAACATCCATTCAAAACGGGATAGTCAGTAAGATTAGGAATATAGTTGGTAGGTTTAGGAAGAAGAGTGAATATTGGATTTGGAAAAAAAGTCCTTTAGCAATAGGGTTTCATATAGAGAGTGAATGTAAATGTCAGCACATGTGAAGAGTCAGTCACAATGATGAACTGGAGAAAACATGTAGGAAAGCAGATATCAATAGAGACATTATGAAATCAGGCAAAGCATAAAGTTAGTGATAGGATTACACATTCAACAGGGTTGACTTTAATTATATAATCTTAGGAAAAAAGAAATATGTAGTCATCAATAGGATTGACATTTGAGAGCATTAGGCAAGTGGACATGGATGATTTTAGTAATGCAGGTTCACTTTCCATTTAGGTTTTGGTACAATCATAAGTGTGACCTTTGCATTTTGTGTTCAGAATATTACTGTGATACAATGTATATGTAGATCAGGTGACATGAGTATTTCTCGTAACCATTTCTGGGAGCAATATTTTGAAGACGTATAAATTAGTATTGGGGGTACAAAAAGTTGTACCCTGTGTCTATGAATATAGAGGTTTCCTGGCCTAAAGACATTTTGAGAAACTGCCTCTGAGTCTGGGCACTTGAAATATATGTTGTTGTCAGTAGCTTTAGCTTCCTTTGTAGTGAGACCATCAAAGCTAGATATGCATCTATGTGACCTGAAGGAAATGTGTTCTTATTTTCCAATGAACATGGTGCAACAGTGATGAATTCTCTTTTTGTAGGTAAACAATGGCCATTGGGGCTAAGCGTCTCCCCGTGTGGACTGTGAAGCCCTTTGGTCATACTCCACTTTTAATGGTCTTTCTTGCTGCTACAATGGGAGTTTGGTATTGGCTTCACAAAATACAAGGAGTTCAAATGGGTCGCAGTGCTGCACGGCATTCTGTCACATGTGGTTGGTCAGTGTCTGCTGGAGAACGCACCAACCAGGCTTCTATCCCACATAGCTTGCGCCCTTGTCCATAGCAACCTGATTCTGAACATTGCTCAGAAACGTCTCCATATACCAAGATGCCTTTTTATATAATTGTCTGCTGGCTGCACCATGTCAGTCACAGGACATTTGGAAGCCAATGGCAGATCTCCATGGCCACAGCACAGATGTATTATCACACACTTGCTAACCACTACTCTAGGCTCACTACTCAGAAGGCTCCAAATTACTGGCATCTCTGTTCTACAGCATTTTCATGAAACCCAGTCAATCAAGGCACTGTCTGGTATACTCCTGATCAGCAATAGGACATGGAAATGTTTTCCAGTGCCACCTGGTCAAGGGAATGTCCAAAATTTCATGGTATTTATCTCGCCATTTTTCAAGGATGAATTTGGAGCCACTGTGAGTTTCCCATTCATCCAGGAACCATAAAATTTTGAGGAAGCTCATTTGAATGAAACCTCTGGAGAACTCTCACAGGCAAGGCTTCCCAAAGAGGGGGCAAAAGGTCACATGAAGCCAGGCCCATTGAGGTCTACAATGTGAGATCCATGTGTGTTTTGTCTCTTAATTATGGCTGCCAACTCTTTAAAAATAAAATCATGTAATATCCTGGATGAGATTCCCATGGCAATGTGGGAAGCCATCCTGGGCCTAGAACTCAGTTTCCTAGGGCTACTCTCATACGTGGCCTCCTAAAATCCCAACATGACTTCATGGCAATACTTCTCTGAGTTCGGTTCCAGAACTCAGTCTTATGGGGAATCACACCAGTGTTCAAGCCCAGGTGGACCCAGTCATCTCTTCCAACCACCAACAAATGACCACAATTAAAACCAAAACCCTCTAAAATGGCCTTCAGCTTCTTCCATATAGACACTCAACATAAATTATATAACTGGTTCCAACTTTAAATAATGGATTGAATTGTTATCTGAAAATATACAGGAAATCTTATATTGATATACAATCATTCATTCCAACCAGTTATACATCTAATGGTAATTTTAGGGTTATGGTTTATCATGAAGAGTGTGGGAGTTTTGCTTCAAATTTTTATGGAAATCGAAAATAATGTGTTTGGAAAGAAGTCTCATGAGAAGAACAGTCAAGAAACCTGGAGGAATACATGTGTTCTGAAGCAGGAAATGATTGAAAGTGAAACAAATGCCTATTAATTTGTGAACCTGTGGATGAAATATATATCCTATGGTGTGCATAAACTGAAGAAATAGTAATGTACCAGTGTTAAATAAAATGAACTTCAAAATACACATCATGTCCCATAGGAATCTATTTGCATTGATGTTAAACTGGGTCAGCTACTGTAGAAATATTAGGATTTTATGCACCATTCACTGAAGTTACTTTTCAGTACTAGAAAACAAATATGTATTTCAGGTGGATGTATATTTCTGAGAATAATCTTGTGAAAAGTTGATTATGAATCCACATACATGAACATGAATGAATTTAGGTAGTGTATATAGGACACATATATTTTATATTTTGAAAAATTTGGAGAGTATATATATATATATATATATATATATATATATATATATATACAAAAAAAAAAAAAACACAAACACAGACAATAAAACGTAGCAATATATATGCCAATCGAAATTCTTCATGAAATATATATCATCCACTGATGCAAAAATATTTATTTTACTTAACATGGATTTATGTATAATGTTTTTCTACTAGGAGGCTCCCCCATACGTTGAATTTTCAGTTCCAACAGCGTTTAGGAGAAGTGATCTCTTCTCACAATTTGAATCTGCTAAGTCAGCCACCTCACAAGAATATACGTGTGATACCATGTAGGATTCTATATGTGCATATAAAATACATGTGGTGAATAGGCTACAGAGAAAGGGAGCCAGGTATTCACATATTTTTTAACTTTAAAAACACATGGAGAATTATTTCAACTAAAAATTAGCTAGATTTATAACACCTACCCTATATCATGCAAAAGGCAACTCCAACTATACACCATGCCTCCTCTGAACTGCTTGTATTTCTATTCTATTTGGGTTATTTTCCTCCATCATATTAGTATTAGTAGTCATAGTCTAGTAGGATATGGGTTAGTGCCAGGGGTCCCGGCCGGCAGGACACATCAACGTGGGCATCGAACATAGTTGGGGAGGAATGAAGGGACAAGAGACAGGAGAGATGACAGCCAGACAGGAGTTCTGATCAAGCTGCAAACTTTTATTGTTCTCACAGGGTGTTTATATGCTGCCGATGGGAAAACTCTCTTATCGGCAGTTGCTGGATGTCTTCACAGGGTTAGATAACCTCAGGATATTTCAGCAAGACAGATGGCGACAGGATGTCTCAGGGAGATAGATGGTTGTGGGATATCTCCCAGGCAGGATGTCTCCCAGGGGGCTGTTTCTTGTAAGTGTCAGGCTATTCTTTGAAGGAGAACTTCCTTCTAGGCACTGACATCTCCCCCTTTCTTATATAAAATATTTGACCTACCTTACCGGCCATGTTTTTAGGGGGGGTTAGAAGCTCTGTTTGTCGAGGAGGCCTTAGAATATCTCCTGATCCGAGCAAGCATCTTTACTAGCAGATTTCGTGGTGGCCTTGGCATGTTTTTGGAGGAGATGGCCTTGAAGGGGAAGCATGCCAACCGCCATGCACCAGAGCGTGTCACTCAGAGGTCTTGTGTTTGGGGATCCGTGGATCCATCCTTTTGCAGTCCTTCCTGCACCCTCCGATATTATGGCCTAACGTCCTCACTCCAAGGGTTCGTCTTTCCCCAAGCCGAAGGGCCCATGGAGACGAACCCTTATGGCAAGGGCAAAAGATGGTTTGTCAGAGCTTTTACTTATAGTTTTATGTAAGAAAGAGAGATCTGTGGGGATGTAAACTTAAGAAATAAGCCTGTGAGAAGGGTAGAACATCCTTTTAAAAGTTGACAGCGTGGTCTTCCATCTCCAGATGATGATAGTGGATCTGTATGGGCTTAGAGGCCATAATATTAATGTGTTCTTTAATAAATTGTACCACACTGTTTATAATGCAGGGTCCTATGGACACCATTAAACGTAAACCCAACAAAGGGCCTAATAGGGGAAGAAGGTAGGGTAGAAATCCATTAAGCTTAGTCCAGAGGGGATTTTCAAATAGTTCTCTTCATCTCTTTTCTAGATCTTCTTGAAGCTGCTTAAATTTAGTGCATACTATGACTGATTTATTGGCATAAAAGCAGCATCGTTCCCCTAAGGCCAATCAAATATCTCCCTGGTTAGCAGTCAGCAAATCTAAGCCTCGTCTGTTTTGAAGGAACACTTTTGCCAGGAAGTCTATTTGGTCCTACAAATCTTTAATGGTTTCTGATAGAGTTTGTACATCATTTTAAGTTGTTGAGACATGCGATGGTAAGGGTGTATAGCCGTGCCAAAGCCAGTGTACCTGTGCCCACAGCAGCTGTAATTCCAAGGCTGGCAATAAGTGGTAAGGCCTGTATCACCCGCCTCTGTCTTTTGACTAAGGTGTCTAGGCTAGAGGTTCGTCTCCTGGGACAATAGTTATATCAGGGAGTAATAAGGCAAGAACACAGTCACTGGTCCAATTCGCTGGAAGCCTGGGGAAGGCCACATTTCCTCCACACATAACAACTGTGCCATTGGGGGGACAAAGAGATGGGATGGGTGAGGAATAATTTTGTACTGTTGAGCAATTTCCAAAGGAAGTAATTCCAAAATCCATATCATAGGTATTATTCTGCATCGCACCTAAAAGACATAATGTAAAAGTGCCTATAGGCTATTTTTTAAAGGGAAATCCGGGTTGGCATTTATTATCATTGTCCATAGTAAAATTAATAGGAACTGCCATAGGAATGCTTGCCCCTGTTGTCATGCAGAGCCAGCAATTACCAGCAATGGTGGGGTTGGAATTGCTAAGGAAGGAGAAGGTAGTTTGCAAAATATCTAATGTATTGGTATCTAAACCTGGGAACTGGGATTTCGGCTACATTAAGGGATGATATGTGAGCTCAGGGATTTGGGGTTTCAAAAGTTTGATTATCTGAGGATGCTTTACAGAATAAGTGGGTCCTCTACCATCAGAGACCCCTGTAGGGGCCTTAATGGGCCAGTCGGAAGGTTTTCCGACAGTGCCTTGGCACCCAGCTGACTGTAGCTTGGTGTATTTGGCTTCTCCTCCCCGGTCAAAGAGAACGGGGGTATAATGAATAGTGGCCCCCCCTGCTTCATGAGTTTTAATTAGGGAGGCTTCAAAAAATCATTTTCCCTGCTTGTTAACACAAATTGAGGCCGACACATAACAAGAGACATGCATCGCCTGGGTATGCGTACGGGTTGCAGAACAATTTTGGAGAGCTTTACTTGTACTAGGGGGAATAATCTTTGGCTTGTTAACACATACCCATTTAGGCTGATGAACTCCTCTGAGTTTATGGTCAACCTCGGCACGGAGGTAAGCCACCTTAGTCATGCAGTCAGCAGTCTGGGTCCAACTAGTGGAAGCCTGAGTCCAAGATCCTCCCTTGCATTCACGGGGGCGGGGGGGGCAAAAAGGTACTCCATGATGTTGGAAGGTGGAGGGCCAAGGCCTCCGTGCACAAACCTGTTCAGCATAAGTTCCTTAAGCAGGATCCTCACACAGATTGTTGGATGGATCCGAAAAAGAGGAAAAATTGTACTCATGGGGAGGGCCTCCGTCCCCGGTTTGAGGTAAGTCATTAACCTGTTTAACCAGGTGTTCTGTTAACCATCTTGGGGCTGCTAGCTCTTGGTCCAAAACACAAGCTGAGCCTCTTTCCCAGATGAGGACAGGATCTGGGCGTTTCCATTTATTTGTAAGGGGATTTCGCCACATAACAGGTGGGTGATCAGAATTGGAAAAGGGATGCCAGTGTCTGTCTGCAGCCGAAAGGCCTTCACTGTCTAGGGTAAGAAAAAAAAAAAAGGGCAAATAATGCATGGTTAAGGCAATGCCTGTGAGTGGTAAATACAAGGGCGGAAGCCTTAAGGCGGGATAGCCAAGTCTTTAAGGTAAGGTGGAACGTTCCACAATGCCTCGGCCCTGAGGTTTGTATTGAATTCCAGTAGTATGACAAAATTGCAAGGTAGCACAAAACTGTTTAAAATTGGCACTGGTATATGGAGGACAATTATCTGTTTTAATATGTATTGGTTTACCCATTATGGAAAAGGCTGAAACAAGATGAGAAAGGACATCTTTGGTAGCCTCTCCAGAATGTGGTGATGCAAAAATAAAGCTGCTGAAGGTATCGATAGAAACATGTATATATTTGGTTTATCCAAATTCAGGAAAATGAGTAACATCCATTTGCCAAACCTGATTTGGCAGTAATCCTCAGGGGTTAACTCCCAAGTGTTGAATCGGGAGAGAGAGAGCGCAAGCAGGGCATTCTTTTACTATTTCTCGTGCCTGTTGCCTGGTAATTTTACAAAGTAATCAAAGGCTCTGGGAATTTAGTTGGTGAAGATTGTTTAGCTCCATGGCCTTTTGAATGGAGCCACCAAAAATTGGAAAGATGGTAGGAGTTGCTGCATCAGCTTAAGCATTACCTGTGTTAGAGGACCGGAAAGATCAGAGTGTGCCCTGATGTGTCCTAAGAAAAATGGGTGTTGTTTGGCCTGAATTTGCTGCTGAAGCTGGTGAAACAGAAAGGCCGTATTGGAAGAAGCTTTAATGGCGGGTGAAATCTCCAGCAGGGGCACAGAATGAGCAATGTAGGCACTGTCTGTATGAGTATTAACAGGATTATCACAAAATGTTATAAAAACTTGTGTTATGGCAAACAATTCCACAAACTGTGCTTAATGATAGACAGTATCAAAGGTGGTAGGCTGGTTATTTACAACAAAGACTGCACAGCCATTACTGGAACCCTCTGTAAAGACAGTAATGGCTTGAGGACTGGGAGCCTTTTGAGTAATTTTGGGAAAAATGAATGGATGTATCTGGACAAAATGTAAAAGGGTGTCATTGGGGACATGGTTATCAATTGTTCCCAAATGGCCTGATTGGGCAATACCCCATTCATCCCCTCTCTGTAGTAAAAATTGGGTTTGGTGATTAGTATATGGAATTAAAATATTATCAGGGTCTTTGCCAAAATGTTGTCGAGAAAGCAAACGACCTTTAATAATAATAGAAGCTACCTGAGCAAGATAAACGGTAATAAACTTGGAGGATGTGGTGGATAAATGGACCCAAAGCAAGGGGAAGCCTTTATTTTTAAAATATGGATATCCTGTCAAAATTTTTCTGAGGGTATATGAGGAGCGTGTAAAAGAACCAGAATCAGAGGAAGGTTATAAGAAATTTGTGTAACAAACTGTTTGGCAATGGCTTCTGTGACTTGGTTTAATGCCTGTCATGCCTCGGGAGTAAGCTTTTGAGGGGAAGAGGGGTAGGAATCACCTCTCAAAATATCATTAAGGGGCAAAAGTACACAAGTGGGTAATTTTAAATATGTTCTTAGCCATTGAATATCTCCCAGTAATTTTTGAGAATCATTAAGGGTGTGAAGATGGTCCACACGTAGTTGTATTTTAGGAATTTGGATCTGATTATCTTGAAGTTTAAGGCCCAAATAGGTATAAGGGTCCTGTGTTTAAACCTTATCAGGAGCTATCTGTAGTCTCAAGGTAGTGAGTGTTTTCTAAAGGTCCAAGTAACAATTATTAAGGTCATGGTAATTAGGTGCAGCAATTAAAGAATCATCCATATTATGTAAAACATAAAATTGTGGTCATCACTCTCTCACAGGGTCTACTGCTTGAACAGCTTATTTTTAGCAAAGACTAGAGCTGTTGGCCATACCTTGGGGAAGAACCTTCCATTGAAATCTCTGCATAGGGTCGTGGAAATTAATGCAAGGGAGACTAAAGGCAAAATAGGGTCTATCCTCAGGATGTAAAGGAATGGTAAAAAAGCAAACTTTTAAGTCAATTACCATTTTACAATAGTTTTCGGGAATAGCCACTGGTGTGGAAATTCCAGGCAGTAGTGCTCCCATCAGGCACATAACTTTATTAATGGCACAAAAATATTGTAAAAGACGCCACTTGCCTGATTTTTTCTTGATAACAATAGGAGTATTCCATGGTGAGGTTGAGGGCTCTACATGGCTGGTTGCCAGCTGTTCCTGCACTAACATGGAGGCAGCCTCCAATTTTTCTGGGGGGTAAGGGGCCACTGATCCACCCACACAAGAGTCTGAGTCTCCAAAATAATTTTAGCTGCATGGGGTACAGGAGGGTCAGGAACCGACACTAAAAATCAGAATACCCAAGTCCATATGTATTTGTTTTTTTTATGGGTTTTATAGTCCCCACCAGTCCTTGTCTCAGTCTCACAAGGCCTGTACCAGGGACAAAATTCATACAAAGCATTTGATGAGTCACCATGGAATTGGGACTGGCAAGAATAACTTACATTTGACTCAAAATATCTCGGCCCCATAGGTTAACAGGGAGGTCAGGAACAATGAAAAGAGTGACAGTCACCTTATTACCCTCTTTATCAGTCCAGCTAAAAGCCCTAGAACTGACATGGAAATTTTTTGACTCTTAACCCTTTTAGATCATTCAAGGATGGGGTGATGGGCCAACCTGATGGCCAGTATTTGTGAGAAATAATTGTGGCATCAGCTCCAGTATCTAGAATTCCTTGGAATTCCTTTCCTTCAATAAGTAAGGTAAGGGTGGGTCTATTGTGAGAAATGGGCTGAACCCAATATACATCAGAGGAGCCGAGGGAGGCTGTCCCCCGTTGTAGGTTTGGGCAGTGGAAGTGCCTCCTGAATCCAAGGGAAGGAATGTTAATTGTGCAAGTCTTGTTCCTGCTGGGATGGGCGGAACTCCATTAATAGCTGTTGCCAGTATTTTTATTTCTCCAGTGAAATCATTATCATTAATGCCAGGGAAGACCTGAACACCATTTAACGTAGCAGAGGCTCTTCCAAGAATAAGGGCACTCGTATGAGATGAAGGGGGACCCATAATTCTAGGGGGTATTATCTGGTGCCCTTGCATTGAGTCTAATATTGTATCGGTGGTAGCACAGAGATCCAATCCTGCGCTGCCTGGGGTGGCTAGTTGGAGGGAGGCAATTGTGGGGAAGAATTTTGTGGTAGGTTTGGAGTTTGGGAGGGAACAAACCTTATTGCCCCTGGTTTTGTTCTGGGGGAGGTCGTGGCCAGGGGCTGGCCCCGCAGGGAGTTTCCTGAGAAGCAGGAAGAAATAGACTGTCTGAGGCCATTTGTCTTAGATCTACACTTACTGGCCCAGTGATGACATTTACCACATCTAGAACAAAGGGTAGCTGGGGGCGGTTTAGCCCCAGTTTGAGGAGACGATATTCCTAGGCTTTGTTTGCCTTTCGGACACTTGCGTGCAAAATGGCCAGGTTGTTTACAAGTAAAGCAAGTACATGAGCCAGGATTGTGAAAGGCCTTGGTAAAGGGGGCACGTAGGGCGAGACCCATGGCATGGGCTGCACCCACCCCTGCACAGAGTCTAATAAAGTCAGAAAGTTTCCCTTTTTCTTTATGTGGTCGAAGAACATCCTGACATGCCGGGTTGGCGTTTTCAAAGGCAAGATGTTTTACAAAAGTTCTTTCGCTTTCGCTTGGTCCAAGCAAGCAATCTGCAGCTAGGTTAAGCCGGGGAACAAAGTTTCTATAAGGGTCGTTGGGTCCTTGTCAAATTTTTGCCAAAGAAGTGGTAGCCGAGCCCGTTTGAGGGAGGCATCTCCAAGCATGTAAGCCAGCCATCTGAATCTGCGCCAAAAGTCCAGCAGGGAAACGTGCCTATTTAGTTTTAGTGTCAAATGGCTCATAGCCCACTAGCTTAACATAAGTTCAGGATTTATAGGAGGCCTTAGTTAATTTTTTTTGAGCAGTTTCCTGACAGTGCTCCTTGAAATCTGCATTCCATAACAGGAAATCTCCGGCACTGAGAGTAGCTCGGTCTAAAAATTTCCAATCATTGGGAGTAAGCCATTGTGCGCTGTGGCTTTCTAATAAAGTCAACGTGTAGGGCACAGTGGGGCCATTGTAAGCACAAGTCTTTTTATGTTTTTCAAGAAAACGCAGGCTTAATTTTTTGTAGACACTCTGGGTTCCCTCCTGCCTAGGGGTGAACTCTTCATCCTCTGAATCCTGATCTCCTTGATCCATTTCCCCCGCTTCCTCCTCTTGATCCTCCTCTAAGTCTTTGACCTCAGCCTTTGCAGGCATATCTATCTGACTGCGGGTGACTGGGAAGGCGAGAACAGGCTGATGGAGTGGCTTAGCCTTTGTATTAGACCACCGTGGGCCAGCTTTCATTGACTCCATGCCTAAGGCTAATGAACAGAGCTCAGAGTCAAGGGATCTTAATTCTTTTAAAAGTTTGATCTGTTCCCGTCTATGTTGGAGAGACTCTCACAAGGGAGCCAGGCTAGGCAAGGGAAGTGGGGAAAAAAAATATCTGGGTGGCATTTTGCTCCTGAAGGGCTGGAGCACAAAAGGCAGGAGGGATATAGGAGGTAGGTAGATGTGTAAATCCTATAGGCTGTGGCAGGGTCCTGAGAGGTGGCGCATCTTCTGAATGGTAGCTTGCTGCTTCCTTCTCCAAGGTAGCCTCCGTCCCAGGGGTCAATGTGTCTCTGGGATTTAAAACTTGATAAAGGCGTCTGGTAACCATTAGAGCCTAATTCATTAGGGTGGTATTTTGAGGGGGACCAGGAAGGTTCCCAGGGTCCTGGGGAGACTGAGAAGGGTCAATGTCTATACTAACTGATGGGCATGCCTTGGGGAGACGAGAGGTGTTTTGCATAGTCTCTTCTCCAATCCTGACAAGTTGTAAGGTACCATTGTCAAAGGGTGAACTTTTAAGAATTTCATTAATTAAGTTCCAGTAAGAAAATGTGGGAACTGGCACTTTTTCTGGGCCAAAGGTTTAATAATAATGTTTTAAACAGTCTCTTACTCTAAGCCATCTTTTACCATCAATGGTCACTTCAAGGTGAAACCATGGACACAATTCTCCTATGTATTAGAAAAAAAAATTAAGTCCTTTTTCTTAACACGCACCCCCATGTCTTGAAGGACTCCTTGAGGCCTGACAAAAACAAATCATGTGGCGAAACTGCTTGTCCCATGGTGGGTCACTCACCGTGCGTCATCCCCACTCTCCTCCTGGATCTGTCTCTTGGTGGTGTCTGCTGAGGCAGTCGCAAGCTCCACTTGATGAAGTCTTCCAGGAGGACGAGGTTCCCAATGAGTCAAAGGCTCGAGCCCCAGTCAGTGGGTGCCAGTAGTCCCTGCTGGAAAGACACATCAACAGGGGCAGCGAACCTAGATGCGGAGGAATGAAGGGACAAGAGACACGAGAGATGACAGCATGACAGGAGTTCTGATCAAGCTGCAAACTTTTATTTTTCACACAGGGGCATTTATATGCTGGAGATGGGAAAGCTCTCTTATCCAAAGTTTCTGGATATCTTCACAAGGTGAGATAAACTCAGGATGTTTCAGGAAGACAGATGGCAACAGGATGTCTCAGGGACACAGTTGGCTACAGGATGTCTCCCAGACAGGATGTCTCCATGGGGGCTGTTTCTTGTAAGTGTCAGGCTATTCTTTAAGGTGAATTCCTTCTACCCCTGACAGTCAGGGATTCAGTATTTCGAATGGAAAATTGGAAAAAGAATCCAATGTGTATTCAAAACAATGCCTTGACATTACCTTCATCCGAAGTAAGACACAATTAGAGGAGAAGCGTTAGAAAATCTGTGAATACACATCTGGAATAGAAAATGCTCAGGAGTTCACAACCTTGGAGGTGGTATAGGAGTTTCCAAAAGTAAGGGACAGGGTAAAAACTCCACAAACATGGAGCTCTGCTGGCCTAAAGATTTCTTGAGAAACTTCATCTGAGGTTGTTTTTAGGAGCTTTAGCTTCCTTTGTAATGAGACGATCAAAGCTGGGTCAGAATCTATGTGACCTAGAGGACATTGTTTCTTATTTTCCAATGAACATGAGGCAGCAGTGCTGAATTCTCTCTTTGTAGGGAAACTGTGGCCACTGGTGGCTAAGTGTCTCCCAGTGTGGAATGTGAAGTCATTGGTCATCCTCCAATTTTTGTGGTGTTTCTTGCAGCTGCACTGGGAGTTTGATATTTGCTTCACGAAATACAAGAAGTTCAACTGGGACACAGTGATGGAGGGAGTTCTGTCACGTGTGGTGGGTAAGGGTCTGCAGGAGAATGCACCAACAAGGCTTCTATCCCACATAGCTTGCCCCCTTGACCATAGCAATCTGATTGTAAACATTGCCCTGAATCCTCTCCATATAACAAGATGCCTTTACATACAAGGGTCTGTGGCTTGTAGCATGTCAGTCACAAACCATTTGGAAGCGAAGGGCAGATGCAGATGACCCGACCACAGATGTTTTAACACACACCTGCACACCACTGCTCTAGGCCGACTACTCAGCAGGCTCCAAATTACTGGCATCTCTGTTCTACACCATTTTCATGAAATCCAGTCAATCAAGGCTCTGTCTGGAACACTGATGGTCATCAATAGGACATCCAAAGGTTCTCCATGGCCACCTGGTCATGGGAATGTCAAAAATTTAAAGGTGTTTATCTAGCCATTTTTCAAGGGTGAACTTGGAGGCACTGTGGGTTTCAATTCATTCAGGAACGATTAAATGGAGAGGAAGCTCATTTCAATGAAAGCTCTGGAGAACTATCACACGCAAGGCTTCCCAAAGACAGGCCAAAAGGTCCCATGAAGCCAGACCTACTGAGATCTAAAATTTGAGGTCCATGTGTGTTTTGACTTGCAACTATGGCTGCCAAGTCTTTAAGAATAAAATCATGTGATATCCTTCCCGAGATTCCCAGTGCTCTGTGGAAAGCCAACCTGGGCCCAGATCTCACTTTCCAAGGGCGACTCTCATGTGTGGCCTCCTAAAATCCCAACACAATACAAGGCAATACTTCTTTGAGGTAAGTTCCAGAACTCAGTCTCTAAGGAGAATCACACCAGTGTTCAAGCCCAGGTGGACCCAGTCATCTATTCCAAGCGCCACACAAATGACCGCAATTAAAGTCAAGACACTCCCACATAGCCCTCATTTTCTTCCATATAGACACTCATCATAACCTCTGGCTGGAGGTTTCCATGAGGGGCACAGCCCAAGACAGTGTCCAAAATAAGCTCCCTTGCATCCATTTGCCTAAAGTCAGTGTGGCCGGGACATCCTTCCTGTGAACCAGGAGTGTTCAAAGAGGCCTGCCGTTAATATTGCTCTTATTCTCGATTTTGAGGCCTACTGACTGTGGGGTTTAGATTCTTTATGTTAATTGGAGTCATGAGAAAACCCAAGAACCTATGGTCTAGTGTCTGCAGGGCTTTGAAGAACTCATTTGACTCAAAGGATCTGTATTCTCAATGATGGAAGTCAGAAACCTTTCAGAGGAAGGTGAGAGACTTCATCCAAAATTACTGCTCTTTTGGCTTTTTGATTTGGATGCACACATGGGATTTTTCTTTAGATCCATCAGGTGCTGAGAATCTAAGCCACAGCCTCACACAGGGCCAAGAGGCTGATTCAGACACATCCCTTTCCAAAGCAATTAAGAAAGAGCCACAGGTAATGTCCATACATTTCCATTTGAAAACTGTTTTCTTCAGGCTTCAAAAAGGCGTAGCCTGAGGCAAAGACCTTCCTGACATTCAGGGCAACAGAAGGATATGTAAGCAAAAGGCCCAAAGCGGGGTTTCTCCACTGAGACTTTCCTGGTCACACTGATATCTGAGTTTTCTGAGATGCTCATCATTTCCTTCAGCTCTCTAGTACATGGCCGTATCACAGAGCGTGGAGGTGGTACATATCTTGGACACAATACCATGAGCGTATTCTGGAGATTGCCCATAATTCAGGTAGAGAACAGGAACTTAAGAAGATATTAGGTGTTGCCCATCCATTAGGCAAGCCGCAGACAATTCATAAATTGGGCATAATGAATGCTGGGAAGATTTTTACTAGAAAGGACACATGTATTTATGCATTCTCTTTTCTATTGTCTACAACCATGGACACAGTGGGATACACAGACATAGAAAGACTAGCCTTGTCAAAAGACTTACTAGAATCGGTTCCCACCAAACCAAACAAACCGACTTTCTTACCTATTCTCAGAACATGAGACAAAACCACAAACAAATAGCCACACCCACACCCACACAGACCCCCAAGTACGTCTGTGACAATATGGAGTGTCGTTTGATAGTGGGCCATAATAAATTCCCTCATAATGGGCTGTCCTGTCTCAGATCTAGTCTCTGTGGCAAACTTTGTGAAGCTGTAAGGAGCCAGTGGTGAGCCACTATCTGCTTTCTCAGGAAAGGCCCCTCTTCAGACCTTCCTGGCATTTGGCCATCCTCACATAAGTAGGTACCAAGAAAGACTGACTCTGTCTTTGGTAAATCCGAAAAATTTTGACCACTGGGACTGGGACTGGGACTGGCTCTGGATGCCTGGCTACCTGGATCCCAAGTTCAGAGAATGCCATCACCAAGGAAGTGAGGTGAGGTCACTTCCTTCAGGAACTGAATGAGGTCCCTACCTTGGCAACCACTTTGTCCTAACAGTTGCTTCCAAGGGTCCCATGAGATGGAGGCTGCACCTACTTACTCTGACATTATAACAAGTTAGAATGGTATACAACCATAGGCACCCAGGAACAGCTCTCCACACAGGCCTGGTTTGCTGCATCTTCTTTACATTAAGAAGAGAGAGGCTGATTCCGACACAACCCTTCATCCTGACCAGGTTGTTTGCCATGGAAGATGACTTTTGCTCTCTGAGGTCCTTAATAGCTGCCTACATCTTCTCCAGGGATCATTTCTTTAATGACCTTTGAGGTTCTCAGCAGGTGAAAGATCCCTTAATTTCTGTCTTGTAAGACCAACTCTGTTCCTGCTCTTCTGTAAAGTTAGATTGAGGGAAGAGTGTATGGTTAGGGTTAATAACATGTTCAATCTGTGTTAGGAACTATTCTGCTCGATGAATAATGTTATTGGGAACCTACAATATTTATAAGAATATGTAGGTGAAATATATGTATGAAAACAGAAATCTAAGATTTGAAGCCCTGAAGGGCATTGGGCCCTTCATTGGGATACTTAGTGTTGACTTACTTTCTGCACAGATGTCTCAGATAAATCCATATACAATGGCATAGGACCTTGTACATTGGATGATTGAATGTGGAAGAGAACATCGAGTCAAAATGGGATAGTAGGTAAGATTAGGAAGATAGTTGGTAGGTTTTGGAAGGAGAGTGAGTATAGGATTTGGAAAAAAAAACTTCTTTAGCAATAGGGTTTCTGTTAGAGGGTGAAGGTAAATGTCAGCACATATGAAGATTCAGTCACAACGATGAACTTTGGAAAATATGTAGGAAATCAGATAATAACAGAGACATTACAAAATCAGGGAAAATATAAAGTGAGTGATAGGATTAGACATTTTGAACAGGGTTGAGTTTGATATATAATCTTAGGAAGAAACAAATATGTAGTCACCAATAGGATTGACATTTGAGAGTATTAGGCAATGTGGACATGGATGTTTTTAGTAATCCCTGTTCACTTTCCTTTTAGGCTTTGGTACAATCATAAGTGTGACCTTTGCATTTTGTGTCCAGAATATTACTGTGATAAAATGTATATGTAGATCGTGTGACATGAGTATTTCTTCCAGCATTTCTGGGAGCAATGTTTTGAAGTCCTATAAATTAGTATTGGTGGTACAAAGAGGTATACACTGTGTCTATGAATATCGAGATAGTGCATGAATAGACCACATTGTGAATAAATAATATAACTGGTCCCACTTTAAATAATAGATTGAATTGATATCTGAAAATATATAAGAAATCTTATATCGATATACCATCATTCATTCCAACCAGCAATACATCTAATGGTAATATTAGGGTTATGGTTTATCACGAAGTGTCTTTGAGTTTTGCTTCAAAAGTGATCATGGAAATCGAAAATAATGTGTTTGGAAAGAAGTCTCATGAAAAGACCCATCAAAAACATGGAGGAACACACGTGTTCTGTAGAATAATGTGATTGAAAGTGAACAAAATGCCTATAAATTTGCAAAGTTTTGGATGAAATATATTTGCTATGATGAGCATAAACTGAAGAAATAGTAATGTACCAGTGTTGAATAAAATAAATGTCAAAATGCACAACATGTCCCATAGGAATCTACTTGCATTGATGTTAAACTGGTTCAGTTACTGTGGAAATATTAGGATTTGTATGCACCATTCACTGAAGATAATTTTCAGTACTAGGAAACAAATATGTATTTCAGGTGAATGAATAATTTTGAGAATACTCTTGTGAAATTTTGATTATAAATATACATACTTGAATATGAATGAGTTTAGGGAGTGTATAACAAGATATATATTTCATATTTTGAAAAATCTGGAGAGTGTGTGTATATATATATATATATATATATATATATATATATATATATATATATATATATACATACACAAACACACAGACATTAAAAATAGCATAATATATTCCAATTGAAATTCACCATGAAATATATGTCATCTACAGATCCAAATATATTTATTTCATTGAATATAGATTTATGTATAATGTTGTTCAACAAGGAAGCTCACTCATAGATTTAATTTTCAGTTCCAACAGCGTTTAGGAGAAGTGATCTCTTACAATTTGTATCTGCCAAGTCAGTCACCTCACAAGAATGTACGCGTGGTATCAGGTAAGATTCTATAATTGCATGTAAAAATATATGTGCTGAATAGGCTACAGAGAAAGGGATGCCTTGACATTACAATCACCGAGACTAAGGCACAATTAGAGGAGAAGAGTTAGAAAATCTGTGAATAAATATCTGGAATGGAATGTGCTCAGGAGTTCACAACTTTGAAGACGGTAGAGGAGATTTCAAAAGTAAGGGACAGGGAAAACAGTCCACAAACATGGAGCTCTGGTTCCCTAAATCCTTCTTGAGAAACTGACTCTGAGTTTGGGCACTTGAAATATATGTTGTTGTCGGGAGATTTAGCTTCCATTGTAGTGAGACAATCAAAGCTGTGTCTGCATCTATGTTACCTGGAGGACATGGTTTCTTATTTTCCACTGAATATGTGGCAGCAGTGCTGAATTCTCTTTTGTAGGTAAACTGTGGCAACTGGGGGATAAGTGTATCCACATGTGGACTGTGAGGCCATTTGGTCATCCTCCACTTTTCGTGGTGTTTCTTGCTGCTGCACTGGGATTTTGGTATTTGCTTCATGATATACAAAGAATTCAACAGTTACCCGGTGTGTGAGTGAGTTCAGTCACTTTTGGTAGGTCAGGGTCTGCAGGAGAATGCACCAACCAGGCTTATATCCCACAAGACTTTCCCCCTTGACCATAGCAACCTGATTCTAAACATTGCCCTGAATCCTGTCCATATGACAAGATGCCTTTACATACAAGGGTCTGCTGACTGCACCATGTCAGTCACAAGCCATTTGGAAGCCAATGGAAGATCCACATGGCCCCACCACAGTTGTTTTATTACACACCTGCCCACCACTGCTGTAGGCCCACTCCTCAGCAGGCTCCAACTTCCTGGTATCTCTGTTCTGAACCATTTTCATGAAAACCAGTCAATCAAAGCACTGTCTTGTAATCTCATGATCAGCCACAGGATATCCAAAGATTCTCCAGTGCCACCTGGTCATGGGAAGTTTCAAAATTTCTTGGTATTTATCTAGCCATTTTTCAAGGTTGAAGTTGGAGGCACTGTGTGTTTCATTTCATTCTGGAACTATTACATGCTTAGGAAGCTCATTTCAATGAAATCTCTGGAGAAGTCTCACAGGCAAGGCTTCCCAAACAGTGGCCAAATGATCACATGAATCCAGGCCCATTAGGATCTACATTGTGACATCCATGTGTGTTTTGACTCTCATATATGGCTGCCAAGTCTTTCAGAATAAAATCATGTGGTAACCTGGCTGAGATTCCCAGTGCTCTGTGAACAGCCACCCTGGGCCTAGATCTCATTTTCCAAGGGTGACTCTCATGTGAATCCTCCTAAAATCCCAACACCATTCATGGCAATACTTCTCTGAGGTGAGGTCCACAACTCAGTCTCTAAGGGGAATCACAACAGAGTTCAAGCCAAGGTGGACCCAGTCATCCCTTCCAACGCCCACACATGACCACAATTAAAACCAAAACACTCCCACATGGCCCTCATCTTCTTCCATATGGACACTCATCATTACCTCTGGCTTGAGGTTTCCATGAGGGGCACAGCCCAAGACAGTGTCCAAAATAACCTCCATTGCCCCTCATTTGCCTAAAGTCAGGGTGGCCTGGACATTCGTCCGGGGAACCAGGAGTGAGCAAATAGGCCTGCTGTTAATATTGCTTTGCTCCTTCATTTTGAGGCCTACTGACTGTCAGGTATAGATTCTTTATGTGATTTGGATTCTGGAGAAAACCCAAGCACCTATGGGATAGCCTCTAAAGGGCTTTGAAGAACTCATTTGATCCAAAGGTTCCTATTCTCACTTGAAGGAGGTAAGGAACCTTACAGGGGAAGGCGAGAGACTTCTTCCATAATGACTGCTCTTTTGGCCAATTTAGTTTTGGATGCAAACATGGGATTTTCTTTACATCCATCATGTGCTGAGAATCTAAGCCAAAGCCTAACACAGGCCCTAGAGCCTGATTCAGACATATCCCTTTCCAATGCAATTAAGCAAAGAGTCACAGGTGATCCCCATTGATTTCCATTTGAAAACTGTTTTCTTTAGGCTTCCCAAAGGGGTGGCCAGAGGCAAAAAGCTTCCTGACATTGAGGGCAACAGAACAATAGGTACCAAAGCAGTATTTCTCCACTGAGACTTTCCTGATCACACTGATATCTAAATTTTCTGAGATGCTTGCCATTCCCTTCAGCTATCCAGTACATGGCCATGTCACAGAGCTTGGTGGTGGTACACATCTTGGACACAAAACCATGAGCCTATTCTGGAAAGTGGCCAGAAATCAGAAAGAAAACAGGAACTTAGGAAGATATCAGGGGTTGCCCATCGATAATGCAAGCCACAGTCGATTCATAAATGGGAAGTATGAATCCGGGGAAGCTTTCTACTAGACAGGACACATCCATTGAAGCATTCTCTTTTCTAATGTCTACAACCCCTGACACAGTGGGATACACAGACCTAGAAACATTTGCCTTTTCAAACTACTTACTAGAATCAATTAACTCCAAACCAAACAAACTGCCTTTCTTACCTATTCTCAGAACATGAGACAAAACCACAAACCCACATCCACACCCACAAATGCACCTCCTTCCCCCAAGTAGGTCTGTGACTATCCGGAGTGTCCTCTGACTGGTGGGCCATTCTATGTTTCCATGAAATGGCCTGTTCTGTCTCAGATCTGTTCTCCTTGTCCAACTCTGTGATGTTGACAGGAGCCAGCGGTGAGCCACAACCTGGTTTCTCAGGAAAGGGCCCTCTTCAGAGCTTTACTCGCATTTGGCCATCCTCACATCAGTAGGTACCAAGAAAGACTGACTCTGTCCTTGGTAAATCCAAACAAGTGAGATCACTGGGACTGGGACTGGGACTGGCTCTGGGTGCCTGGCTTCCTGGACCACATGTTCAGAGATTTCGAACACCAAGGAAATGACGTGAGGTCACTTCCTTCAGGAACTGAATGAGGTCACTGCCTTGGCAAACACATTGTCCTAATAGTTGCTTCCAAAGGCCCCATTAGATGGAGGCTGCCCCTAGTTCCTGTGACACTTTCACAAGTTAGAATGGTATATCATCCATAGGCACTCCAGAACAGCTCTCCACACTGGCCTGTTTTGGTCCATCTTCTCTACACTAAGAAGAGAGAGGCAGATTCAGACACATCCCTTCATCCTGACCAGGTCGTTGGCCATGGAAGGTGACTCTTACTCTCTCAGGTCTTTCATAGCTGCCTACATCTTCTACAGGGATCATTTCTGCATGGACGTTTGAGGTTCTCAGCAGGTGGAAGATCCCCTAAATTCCTGTATTGTAAGACCAACTCTTTCCCTGCTCTTCTGTAAAGTTAGATTGAGGGAACAGTGTATGGTTAGGGTTAATAACATGTTCGATTTGGGTTAGGAATTGTTCTGCTGTATGAATAATGTTATTGGGAACCTGCGATATTTATAAGACTATAGAGGTGAAATATAAGTATGAAAACAGAAATCTAGGAACGATTGGAAGCCCAGAAGGTCATTGGGAACTTGATTGGTATACATAGCTTTGAATTACATTCTGCACAGATGTTTCAGTTAAATAGATAATCATGGTAATAGGACCTTGTACTTTGGATCATTGAATATAGAAGAGAACATCCACTCAAACTGGGATAGTTGGTAGGATAAGGAAGATAGTTGGTAGGTTTCAAAAGAAGACTGAGTAAAGCATTTGGACCAAAAGTTCTTTAGCAATAGGGATTTAGTGAAAGAGTGAATGTCAATGTCAGCACATGTGAAGAGTCATTCACAATGATGAACTGGAGAAAAGGTGTAGGAAAGCATTTATCAATAGAGACATTAGGAAATCAGGCAAAGTTCAAAGTGTGTGATAGGAAAATACATTTTTAACAGGGTTGAGGTTGAATATATAATGTTAGGAAGAAACAAATATGTTGTCACCAATAGCAATGATATTTGAGAGTGTTAGGGAACAAGGACATGGATGATGTTAGTAATACATGGTCACATTCAGTTTAGGCTTTGGTACAATCATAAGTGTGACCCTTGTATTTTGTGTCTGGAATATTACTGAGATAAATATATATGTATATCAGGTGAGTAGAAAATTCATGATGAAATATATATCATCTACAGATCCAAAAATATTCATTTTACTTAATAGGATATATAGGTGAAATATAAGTATAAAAACAGAAATCTAAGTAAGATTTGAAGCTCAGAAGTGCATTGGGCAATTGATTAGGATACATAGCATTGAATTACGTTCTGCATACATATCTCAGATAAATCGATAAACAATGGCATATGACATTGTACCTTAGATGATTGAATGTAGAAGAGAACATCCACTCAAAAAGGGATAGTCGATAGAATCAGGAAGATAGTCAGTATGCTTTGGAAGAAGAGTGAGTATAGGATTTGGACCAAAGTTCATTAGCAATAGGGTTTCGGTTATAGAGTGAATGTCAATGTCAGCACATTTGAAGGGTCAGTCACAATGTTGAACTGGGGAAAATATGTAGGAAAGCAGATATCAATAGAGACATTAGGAAATCAGGCAAAGTATAAAGTGAGTAAAAAAAATAGACATTTTCAACAGTTTTGAGATTGAATATATAATCTTAGGAAGAAACAAATATGTAGTCACCAATAGGATTGACATTTGAGAGCATTAGGCAACCTGGACATGGATGTTTTTAGTAATCCATGTTCAGTTCCCTTTTAGGCTTTGGTACAATCATACGTGTGACTTTTGCATTTTGTGTCCTGAATATTACTATGATAACATGCATATGTAGAATCAGTTGACATGAGTATTTCTTCCACCATTTCTGGGAGCAATATTTTGAAGACGTATAAATTAGTATTGGGTGTACAAAGAGGTGTACCCTGTGTCTATCAATATAGAGGTAATGCATCAATAGACCATACTGTGACCAAATAATATAACTGGTTCCACTTTAAATAATGGATTGAATGGATACCTTTAACTACGTAAGAAATCTTATATTGATATACAATCATTCTTTCCCACCACTTATACATGTAATGGTAATATTAGGGTTATGGTTTATCATGACGGGTGTGTGAGTTTTGCTTCAAAAGTGATAATGGAAATCGAAAATAATGTGTTTGGAAAAAAGTCTCATGAAAAGAGCAGTCAAGAAACATGGAGGAATACATGTGTTCTGTAGCAGGAAGTGATTGAAAGTAAAAAATTACAAATTATCTAAATTGTGGATGAAATATGCATCCTATTATGTGCATAAACTGGAGAAATAGTAATATACCAGTGTTGAATAAAAATGAACGTCAAAATACACATTATATCCCATAGGAATATTCTTGCATTGATGTTAAACTGGGTCAGTTACTGTAGAAATATTAGAATTTTTTTTGGTGTTATAATACAATTTATTTTAGCACTAGCATGCCACAGAAGGTAGAGGGAAGAGCAATGGATTTTCAGTTATAGCATTAATTATCTAACATTAAATGACTACTTTGGGCAGTGTAGAAATTACATAAGGCTATATAACATTTTTTTTTATTTAACATTCATAAAACATTGGAATTATGGTAATATTTCTAGTTTTTCATTTTTTATTTTTTCAGTTTGTGATAGACCTTCATTTTATTTATTTGTATCTGGTGCTGAGAATATAACCCAGTGCCTCACAAATGGTAGACAATCATGATACCACTGAGCCACAAACCCAGCCCCTCCACTTTTATCTTATCATCAAACACTCCTCTCCCTCTTCTTTTCTCACTTTCTTCCTCATTTTCTTCCTTCTTTCTCTTCCTTTTTCATTATCCCTCCATATGTATTTTTCTCTCATGTCATTACAAACAGTAGTATGCTATGAAATTTACATTTAAGACAGTTTTTTATAGTCATTCTTTTTTCTTGAGAAAATTTAAAAATTATAATCACCTGATAGATATATTACAATAGATTAATTATACATATTATCTATATTCATGCATATGTATTACATATGTTATATATATATATATATATATATATATATATATATATATATATATATATATATAAGTACTTTGATTAGCCTGTTTGAAATAATATAGACAAAATCTTTCTTAATTCTCAAGTCTTCCAGAATTAACATCTTACAGTGAAAATCAAATAAACATATTTAAGTAAAAGGGTATCATTCTTATTTATCAATACTGTGTCCATTATATTACTGTGATAAAATGTATATGTACATCAGGTGACATGAGTATTTCTTCCACCATTTTGGGGAGCAAAATTTTGAAAACTTATAAATTAGTACTGAGGATACAAATTGTTGTAACCTGTGTTGATGAATCTAGAGATGATGCATGAATAGACAATATTGTGAATAAATTATATAACTATTTCCAACTTTAAATAATGGATTGAATTGATATCTGAAAATATATAGCAAATCTTATATTGATATACATACATTCATTCCAACCAGTTATATATCTAATGGTAATATTAGGGTTACGGTTTATCATGAAGAGTGTGAGTTTTGCTTCAAAAATGATTATGGAATCGAAAATAATGTGTTTAGAAAGAAGTCTAGTGAATAGACCATAAAGAAACATGGAGTAATATATGTGTTCTCAAGGAGAAAGTGATTGAAATTGAGCCAAATGTCTATAAATTTGTGTACTTGTGGATGTAAGATATATCCTATGATTTCCATAAACTGAAGAAATAGTAATGTGCCAGTGTTGAATAAAAATGAACTTCAAAATACACATCATGTCCCATAGGAATCTACTTGCATTGATGTTAAACTGGGTCAGTTACTGTAGAAATATTAGGATTTGTAAGCACCATTCATTGAAGTTAGTTTTCAGTACTAGGAAAGAAATATGTATTTCAGGTGGTTGAATATTTCTGAGAATAATCTTGTGAAAAGTTGATAATAAATCCACATACAGGAACATGAATGAATTTAGGGAGTGTTTAATAATACACATATGTTTCATGTTTTGAGAAAAAAAAAATATATATATATATATATATATATATATATATATATATATATATATATATATATATATATATATCTCTTGGAGAAATATTACAAAGAAAATTTGACAAGATTTATAACACATACCCTTGATTAAGCAGAAGGCAAATCAAAGTATACACCATGCCTCCTATGGAAGGCCTGTATTTCTTTTCGGTTAGGTTTCTTTTTATCCATCATATTAGGATTAGTTTTCAGATTCTAGTCGGGTATGTGTTAGTGTCAGGGATTAGTATTTAAAATGGAAAATAGGAAAATGAATCTAATGTGTATGCAAGTATGTGCTACACAAAAATCTTGCCACTCTCATCCAGAACAATTCCTTGACATTAACTTCACTCCAAGTGAGACCCAATTAGTGGTGAGGAGTTCGAAAACCTGTGATTACATATGTGGAACTGAAAATGCTCAGGAGTTCACAACATTCGATGTGTTAGAACAGTTTCCAAAAGTAAGGGAGAGGTTAAAAACTGCACAAACATGGAGCTCTGCTCGCCTAAAGACTTCTTGAGAAACTTCCTCTGAGGTTGGGCACATGAAATATATGTAGTTGTCAGAAGATTTAGCTTCTTTTGTAGTGACACCATCAAATCTGGATCTGCATCTATGTGACCTGGAGAAAATGGTTCCTTATTTTCTAATGAACATGAGGAAGGAGTTCTGAATTCTCCCTTTGTAGGTAAACTGTGGTCACTGGTAGTTAAGTGTCTCCCCTTGTGGTCTGTGAAACCATTTGGTCATCATCCTCCATTTTCGTGGTGTTTCTTACTGTGGCACTGGGAGTTTGGTATTGGCTTAATGAAATACAAGTAGTTCAACAAGGACACAGTGCTGGAGGGAGTTCTGTCACGTGTGGTTGGTCAGGGTCTCCAGGAGAATGTTCAAAACAGGGGTCTATCCCACATAGCTTTCCCCCTTGACTATAGCAACCGGATTCTGAACATTGCCCTCAAACCTCTCAATATAACAAGATGCCTATACATATAAGGATCTGTGGCCTGCACCATGTCAGTCACAAGTCTTTTGAAGCCAATGGCAGATCCACGTGGTAAAACCACAGGTATTTATTCAGAAACCTATAGTCCACTGCTCTACACCCAGTACTCAGGAGGCTCCAACTCACTAGCATCTCTGTTCTACAACATTTTCATGAAACCCAGTCAATCAAGGCACTGTCTGGTACACTCATGATCAGCAATAGAACATCCAAAGGTTCTCCAGGGCCACCTGGTCATGAAAATTTCAAAAAAATTCATGGTATTTATCTAGCCATTTTTCAAGGATGAAGTTGGAGGCACTGTGGGTATCAATTCATTCAGGAACCATTACATGGTGAGGAAGCTGATTTCAATGAAAGCTCTGCAGAACTCTTTAAGGCAAGTCTTCCCAAAGAGTACCCAAAAGGTCACATGAAGCCAGGCCCATTGAGGTCTTGAATGTGAGGTTCATGTGTGTTTTGACTCTCAACTATGTCTGCCAAGTCTTTCACAAAAAAATAATGTGATATCCTGGCTGAGATTCTCAGTGCTCTGTGGAAAGCCATCTTGGGCCTATATCTCAGTTTCCAAGGGCGATGCTCATGCGTGGCCTCCTGTTTTCCCAACACAATTCATGGCAATACTTTTCTGAGGTCAGTTCCAGAACTCAGTCTCTAAGAGGAATCACAGCAGAGTTCAAGCCCATGTGGACCCAGTCATCTCTTTCAACCGCCACACAAATGACCACAATTAAAACCACAAGACTCCTACATGGCACTCATCTTCTTCCATAAAGACACTCATCATAACATCTGGCTGGAGGTTGCCATGAGGGGCACAGCCAAAAACAGTGTCCAAAATAAGCTCCCTTGCCTCTCATTTGCCTAAAGTCAGGGTGGCTTTGACACCCTTGTTGTGAACCAGAAGTAATCTGTAAGTGTAAAAGAAATTGAAATTAATGTGTAAAATTTAAAGTTTAAAAGACTGGGTGTTGCAAAGTTTCTAAGCTGCAAGGTCTGAGTTAAAATGTAAAGGACCAGGTATTGTTACGTTCCTATGCTATACACAAAACCTGAAATTCCTGTAGCTTGTAGGACAATTCCCGGACTTCCCAGTAAATTTTCCCCTGACTGCCTGATTGTTTAATAACCTAGTACCCTTTGTGGCCTGGCACATAGGCATCACAGGGCCTAAACCAATCAGTTTCAATGTGTACCCCACATTAGAACTGACCTATCACTCCTGCCAGACCTGTTCCCACCAAAGAATGAGCTAATCATCTTTGGAATTGTTGTTTGATTTTCCCGTGGTGTATGATGATTTTTTAAAAGAGACTGTGATGTATGTAAAGTCCCGCCCTCCCCAAAAAGTGTACTTAAGCACTGCTCAACTCCTGCTTGTGGCTCTGGGCTGCTCTCCCTTCTTGAGTGAGCACGGAGCCCCAGCATGATGGATTGGAATTCAATAAATGCTTTTTGTTGTTGCATGATCCGCGGTCTCTTGGTGGTCTCTTCCTCCGACATTCGCTGAACCCTTAATTTTGGTGAGTTGGCCGGGAATCGTGCAGCACCGAACAAGGAGATCCCAACGGACCCCTCTGAGGGTAAGAAAGGCGCCTCTTTCCATTTTTCCTTGTGATCGCTCAGAGCTTTTTGTTCAGGTTTCGTTTTTCGGTTTTCGGTTTGGGTTGGCAGAGTGGCTGCCAGCAGAGCGTGTAAGTTCCCCCTGGCAGTAGTGGACAAACGTGTCCTAAAGCCACCGGCCACGTTCTTGCAAGGGACACCTTGAAGGACTCGGGGAGGGACAGATGTGATCTCATTAGGTGAGGAGATATGGAAGTGCCCTCATTAGGTGAGGAGGGACAGATGAGCCCTCATTAAGTGACTCTGTTGCAAACCCATCAGGTCTTGCTGGCTACTTTTTTCTCTCAGGTTGAATTCACTGTCTGTCTTTGTGGTGTAACTCATCAGGTTATGCCAGTTACTGGGTTCTAATCTTTACTTCTGAACTCGTGTTAAACGTTAACTGTGTGCCCGTGTTTGTGTTACGTTTGTTTTGTCCTTGTCTCTGTTTGAATAACTCTCATTATGGGACAAAGCCATTCCATGCCTCTGTCCCTGAAGCCTTTCCTGGTCGCTGCCTCCAATCTGACCGCTTTGCCCACAATCCTATAACTCAAACCTTCTGCTCCTCCCCCTCTTCCCTCCATTCTCCCTGAGTCACAAGATTGTTGATCTTGGGGTTGTGAACAAACGGGAGCTGCATTATGGTCTTTGTGTGTCTTTTTGTCTGTGTTTCTGTTAAATGTGATGGCATTGTTTGGACCGATGCAGAGTCCCGAGTTCCAACCTGCCTTAGATGTGTGGAAATAACTTTAGCTAAAATTTAACCTAAAGCTTCTTCTGTGAGGGACCAAAAGTCAATAGAACCACCAGCTTTTCTGTTCTCACCTTTTACACCTCTCTTAGCTGTGTTTTAAAGAACTTTGATAAACTTTTCTTCTCTTTGTTAAGCGAGATTAGGGAAGCAGTGATTTCTTTTCTTCCCATAGTTGGCTTGAGCACGCCCACTGCAGAAGGAAATGCCTGGGGTCTAAGAACATTGATATCTCGCTTAAACTTTTCTCAAAACCCTATCCTCATTATTAAATTGTTATTAATTGGCTTTGGGGATGGGAACCAAACCTTCAGTCATAAATTTTGACACACCAGTGGGGACTTTCAATGAACCACACTCTGCCCTCTTGGGGAAGCCTAGCACTCAAAACAATTGCAAGCAGAGGATGAATTTTTTGGAAGCTGACTACTGAAAAGGTGGGAGATATAGAATATGCCTGGTGCCTGGGGTCAAACCACCAGAAGGACTAATCCTGTAAGTAAATGGTGAGGCTAAGGGACTCCCAGCAGGTGCCAGAGCCATTTTGCTGTGGGGAACTCCCTTATTCCTTACCTGCACTTTAAGGATTGCTCCACCTCTGTTTACTTAACAAAAGGGACCATGAATGCAGTAATATGTTGATATTTTAGATTGTTTCTTGGGGATGATCTTGGCTGAAATTGTATTTAAAAGATGATATTTTTAATTGTAACAATCTGGTATCTGAATGGGTTTCTAAAGCATTGCACTATCTTACAGATAAAAGTTGGGTTTAAACAAGAGTTTAGTTTGATTTAAGATAGCTGATGCTAGAAAACTTAAATACTTCGGATAAAAAAATAATTAAAGAGTTTTAATTTTGAACTAGGTAGCCTGAGAAAATTTCACTAGATATACCAGTGCATTAACTTGGGCAAAGATAATAAATTATGATATGATATCTGTTCCCTTCAATGTGTAAGATTTTTTTAAAAACGTGCTAAATTAAAACGTTGGTCTGGCTTAGTGAAATGACATTAATTAGCAACAGTCTTGGAAATTTTTAAAGCTTAATTTGGGATACAAATGGTAGTCTGTGGTTGTTTTTAAAATTTTTTTTAAGAAATTTAATGTAGCTTACTACTACTTTAGAAACTTCAGAACAAAGAAAGTGGCTTAATGATCCTAGAGAAACTTCTTATGATGGTGGCTTTAATATTATCAAAAAATGATCATATTTTCAGTTTTTTGTGGTGAGGCTAAGGGACTCAAGATTTTCTAGTGTAGAAAAACATAAAGATATAAAATTTTGGGAATTACATCTTAAACTTGCATCATAATTTTCAACATTCAAACCTGGAAATTATGACTTATAGCTAAAATGCCTTAGGCATGAGGTTTCTGCTCAGAAACTCCAGCCTTTACAGTTTTCAAGTCCTCAGCCAGGACTTAAGTTGATATGCAAATAAAAGAATCCTGCAGCACTCAGCAGGAGACAGATAAAAAGGAGTAAAAGTGTCTTTTTACCTGAACTCAAACTAGATCCAAACAAAAAATACATTATATGGTATTTACTAATTACTGGCCAGTCATCTTTTTTGGCACTCTTGCTTTTTCTTAGATTCTGTATTTTTTATTTTTTGAGCTCATGATCTTGATCCTGCAGATGGGTTAATGTTTTCCGATCAGTTCTATTTTTGATCAACTGTGGAGTTTTTGAACATTGCAATGGATATTTCACCTGAAAAAGCTACAAGGCCTTCACTATTGTGTTATGTGTTACACTTGTGTTACGTGTTGTATGTTGGTATGTCTGTATGTGTGTATGTCCATATATCATGCAGTGATATGACAATTGACAGATGAGGAGCGCTCATAAAATATTTAAAAATTGATATAAATATCTTGGATTCACGTGATTCAAATGGTTCAATTCAAATTGGGTAAACAGTTAAAAATAAAGATGTCTTTAGAATTAGGCCTATAAGTTTTCTAGGTGTACAAACAGGCCCTAATAAAATGTTGATGTCTACAAAATAATCTGCTTAAATTCAGAAATTTATAAGTATTGTTTCAAAATGTGAACAGAAAGAGGTTCACAGATGGAAAAGAGAAACTAAAAGTTTCTAGATATAGATTTAATAGAGGGAAATGTGTTTCTCGATAAGAGAGTCTATATGATTAAGTAATTAAAATGGTTTAAGTAAATAATAAAAAGGTTTGTGTAAGTTGCTTATATGTGTAAGTTTTGAGCAAGTAATCTTAAAAAATTAAACAGCTGGTTAAACAATACTGTTTTTATAAAATTATGCCAGGTTATTTCTTTAAAAAGCTAAACTTGGTTAATACAAAAACATCAATGTAATTGTGGTGTTAATGTGTTCATATCTTCCAGGTATACAAGTGTGTAAGGTAGAAGCTTCAAAAGAGCATTGTATCATGCTGGTGTTCTAAGGTTGTATGGTAATTCTAGGCTTAAAATAAAAACATGTTGGAGATTTATGTGTATCATTTGTGTTGTATAATTGGACTTGTTATCAAAAAGATATGTACAGTTACATGTTACTTTTTACACTTAGATACAATTTAAAAGTATTTTTAAGTTAAGTAGAGCCTAATCTCTGTGAAGGTTTTATTGTAAAACACAAAGGCAATGCCCATTCATTTCCATGTGAAAACTGTTTTCTTCAGGCTTCAGGAAGGAGTAGCCTGAGGAAAAGACATTCCTGATATTCAGGGCAACATAACAATAGGTAATCAAAAGGCCCAAAGCAGGGTTTCTCCACTGAGACTTTACTGGTCACACTGATATCAGAGTTTTCTGAGATGCTTGCCATTCCCTTCAGCTATCCAGTACATGGCCATGTCACAGAGCTTGGAAGTGGTACACATCTTGTACACAAAACCATGAGCCTATTTTGGAGAGTGGCCAGAATTCAGGAAGGATACAGGAACTTAAGAAAATAGTAGGTGTTGCCCAATGATAAGGCAAGCCACAGTCCATTTATAAAATGGGCAGGATGAATGCTTGGAAGTTTTCTCTTTGACAGAACACACCCATTGAGGCATTCTCTTTTCTAATGTCTACAACCATGGACACAGTGGGATACACAGACATAGAAACACTCGCCTTGTCAAAGGACTAACTAGAAACAGTTCACTCCAAACCAAACAAACCCCCTTTCCTAACTATTCTCAGAACATGAGAAAAAACCACAATCCCACTCAAACACCCACAAAGTCACCTCCTTATCCCAAGTAGGTCTGAAACTATCCAGAGTGTCCTCTGACTGGAGGGCCATACTATGTTCCCCAGAAATGGCCAGTCCTGTCTCAGATCTGGTCTCCTGGGTCAACTCTGTGAAGTGGTCAGGAGACAGCAGTGAGCCTCTACCTTCTTTCTCCAGAAGGGCCCGTCTTCAGAACTTTCCTGGAATTTGGCCATCCTCACATCACTAGGTACCACAAAAGACTGACTCTGTCCTTGGTAAATCCAAACAAGTGAGACCACTGTGACTGGAGCTTGGACTGGGTCTGGATTCCTGGCTTCCTTGTACCCAAATTCGGAGAGTTCCATCAACAAGGATGTGAGGTGAGGTCACTTCCTTCAGGAACTGAATGTGGTCACTGCCTTTGCAACCACTTTGTCCTAAAATTTGCTTCCTAGGCTCTCATAATATGGAGGATGCCCCTACTTCCTGTGACACTTTCACAAGTTCGAATGGTATAGAAACCATAGGCACCTGGGAACAACTCTCCACACAGGCCTAGTTTGGTCAATCTTCCCTACATTAAGAAAAGAGAGGATGATTCAGACACATGCTTTCAACCTGACCGAGTTGTTTGCCATGGAAGATGACTTTTGCTCTCTCAGGCCTTTCATAGCTGCCTGCATCTTCTCCAGGGATCATATCTGCATGGAAATTTGAGGTTGTCAACAGGTGGAAGATCCCCTACACCCCTGTATTGTAAGACCAACTCTGTCCCTGCTCTTCTGTAAAGTTGGATTGAGGGAACAGTGTATAGTTAGGATTAATAACATGTTCGATTTGTGTTAGGAATCATTCTGCTGGATGAATAATGGTATTGGGAACCTGCAATATATATAAGAATATACAGGTAAAATATAATTATGAAAACTGAAATCTAGGTAAGATTTGAAGACCAGAAAGGCATTGGGCCCGTGATTGGGATACTTAGCTTTGAAGTATGTTCTGCACAGATGTCTCAGATAAATCAATATACAATGGTATAGGACCTTGTACCTTGGATGATTGATTGTTGAAGACATCATCCAGTCAAAAAGGGATAGTCGTAGGATTAGGTAAATAGTCGGTAGGTTTAGAAAAAAGAGTGAGTATAGTATTTGGACAAAAAGTTCTTTAGCAATAGGGTTTCGGACAAAGAGTGAATGTAAATGTCAGCACATGTGAAGAATCAGTCACTATGATGAACTGGGGAAAATATGTAGGAAAAGAGATATCAATAGAGACATTAGGAAATTAGACAAAATATAAAGTGAGTGATAGGATTAGACATTTTCAACATGGTTGAGGTTGAATATATAATCTTGGGAAGAAACAAATATGTACTCACCAATAGGATTGACATTTGAGAGAATTAGGCATCCAAGACATGGATGTTTTTAGTAATCCATGTTCACTTTCCATTTAGGCTTTGGGACAATCCTAAGTGTGACCTTTGCATTTTGTGTCCAGAATATTACTGTGATAAAATGTATATGTAGATCAGTTGACATGAGTATTTCTTCCACCATTTCTGGGAGCAAAATTTTGAAGATATACAAATTATTATTGGGGGTACACAGAGATGTACCCTGTGTCTATCAACATAGAGATAATGCATGAATAGACCATACTGTGATTAAATAATATTACTGGTTCCACTTTAAATAATGGATTGAATTGATATTTGAAAGTATGCAAGAAATCTTATATCGATATACAATCATTCATTCCCACCAGTTTTACATCTAATGGTAATATTAGGGTTATGGTTTATCATGACGGGTGTGTGAGTTTTGTTTCAAAAATGATAATGGAAATCAAAAATAATGTCTTTGGAAAAAGTCTCATGAAAGGAGCAGTCAAGAAACGTGGAGGAATACATGTGTTCTGAAGCAGGAAGTGATTGAAAGTAAAACAAATGCGTATAAATTTGCTAAATTGTGAATGAAATATACATATTATGATGTGCATAAACTGGAGAAATAGTAATGTACCAGTGTTGAATAAAAATGAACGTCAAAATACAATTATATCCCATGGGAATCTTCTTGCATTTATGTTAACCTGGGTCAGTTACTGTAGAAATATTAGAATTTTTTTGGTATTATAATACAATTTATTTAAGCACTAGCATGCCACAGAATGTCGAGGAAAGAGCAATGGATTTTTAGTTATCGCACTAGTAATCTATCATTAAATGACTATTTTTGGGAGTCTAGAAATTACATAAGGCTATGCAACAATTTTTTATTTAGCATTCATAAAAACTTGGAATTTTGGTAATATTTCTACTTTCATTTTAATTTTTTCAGTTGTTGATCGACCTCATTTTATTTATTTATATGTTGTGATGAGAATATAACCCAGTGCCTCACACATGCTAGCCAAGCATGTTACCACTGAGCCAGACACCCAGACCCTCCACTTTTATCTTATAATCAAACACTCCTCTCACTCTTCTTTACTCACTTTCTTCCTCATTTTCCCCCTTCTCTCTCTTCCTTTTTCATTTTCCCTCCATAGGAGTTTTTCTCTCATGTCATTACAAACAGTAATATGCTATGAAATTTACATTTAAGAATGTTTTTTATAGTCATTCTTTTTTCTTGAAGAAAAAGGAAAATTTAATAATTATAATAACCTATAGATATATTACAATACATTTATTATAATTATGTATCTATATTCATGCATATGTATTACATATGTTATATATATACATATATATTTAAAAGTACTTTGATTAGCCAGTTAGAAATAATATAGACCAAGTCTTTCTTAATTTTCAAGTCTTCCAGAATTAACATCTTACAGTGAAAATCAAATAAACATATTTAAGTAAACAGGTATCATTCTTATTTATCAATACTTATCATTTAAGTTTTTATATTACCTTAAGCTGTAATATGGCATATTAACTCTTATGAAGTAGAGAAATTTCATTTGAACAACCTATTATTTAAGGACCATATGCATTGACATTTTAAATGGCTTTCTCGTGATTTTAATTTCTATCAATTGCATATTTATTGCCAAATACTTATATTATTAATTTTCATATTCATGATTGATATAAAGTCAATTGTTTAATTCTTCTTGTAAGTAGTTACTTATTACAGTAGGGACAGTATTAATAATTCTACATCTTTATAAGAAAAATGGTACAAAGATATTTTCCTGCAAAATTAAGAATAATCGCATGCTCTAAATGTTTGATTGTTGATACATATAATAAAGAGCTTTTGATGAGTTTCTTCCCCAGTAAAACATAAAATGCAAAGATGTAGTTGGGTATGTATTTCCAAATAAAGATAAGGAAAAATACACATTATCAGCTAGAAACTATCAAATAAAAGATGAAAAGAACAATCCAACACATTGTACGAACTTGTCAGAAGAGGTAGCCTAAGACTAGACCTGGTCCATGACAAAATATTCACGAAAAAAATGAAATATGAAAAATATAGGAAATGATATGAATTTTTCATGAAGGTAGGTGGATTATCCTTTAATCTCAATATATGTTCATTTTTAAAAGCCAGTTTTCTGGTAAAATAAATTTGTGATATTTACAACTACACAAAACAAATTTTCTGCTTATCAAAATGAATGCATCTCAACTCTTTTTTAGCTGATTTCTTCCCACTCAATTTTAAACCTTTGTTTATTTATTTTTATTGGTTTTTCAAAACATTACAAAGCTCATGATATATCATCTTTCATACATTTGACTGAAATGGGTTATGAACTCCCAATTTTCCCCAAATACGAATTGCAGAATCACCATCAGTTACACATTCACATTTTTACATAATGTCATATTAGTGACTGTTGTCCTCTGCTACCTTAATTATCCCCTACTATCCCCCCTCCCCTCCCATCCTATCTTCCCTCTCTTCCTCATCTGCTATTCTTCACTTCTCTCTCTTGTTCCCGCCTTTCCCCTCACAACGTCTTATATGTAATTTTATGTAACAATGAGGGTCTACTACCATTTCCATATGCTTTCCCTTCTCTCTCCCTTTCTCTCTCCCACTCATCTTTGTTTAATATTAATCTTTTCCTCATGCTTTTCCTCACTGTTCTATTCTTAGTTACTCTCTTTTTATCAAAGAAGACATTTTCCATTTTTTTTAAGGATTGGCTAGCTTCTCTTAGCATAATCTGCTTTAATGCCATCCATTTCCCTGCAAATTCTATGATTTTGTCATTTTTTAGTGCTGCATCCATCGTGTATAGATGCCACATTTTTTTTATCCATTCATCTATTGAATTGCATCTAGGTTGGTTCCACAGTCTAGCTATTGTGAATTGTGCCACTATGATCATTGATGTGGTAGTATCCCTTTAGTACACTCTTTTAAGATCCTCAGGGAATAGTCCGAGAAGGGCGATAGCTGGTTCAAATGGTGGATCCATTCCTAGCTTTCCCAGGAATTCCCATACTGCTTTCCATGTTGGCCTCACCAATTTGCAGTCCCACCAGCAGTGTACAAGTGTCCCCTTTTCCCCACATCCTCGTAAACACTTGTTGTTTGACTTCATAATGGCTGCCAATCATACTGGAGTGAGATGGTATCTTAGGGTGGGTTTGATTTGCATTTCTCTGACTGCTAGACGTGGTGAGCATTTTTTCATGTACTTGTTGATTGATTGTATGTCCTCCTCGGTGAAGTGTCATTTCAGGTCCTTGTCCCATTTGTTGATTAGGTTATTTGTTATCTTATTGATAGTTTTTTTTGAATTCTTTGTATATTCAGGATATTAGGGCTCTATCTGAAGTGTGAGGGGTAAAAATTTGTTCCCAGGATGTAGGCTCTCTATTTACCTCTCTTATTGTTTCTCTGGCAGAGAAAAAAAACTTTTTAGTTTAAGTAAGTCTCATTTTTTTATTCTTGTTAATAACTCTTGGGCTATGCGCGTCCTATTAAGAAATTTGGAGCCCGACCCCACAGTATGTAGATCGTAGCCAACTTTTTCTTCTATGAAATGCAGTGTCTCTGATTTTATATCTAGATCCTTGATCCATTTTGAGTTAAATTTTGTGCATGGCGAGAGAAGGGAATTCAGTTTCATTTTGTTGCATATGGATTTCCAATTTTCCCAGCACCATTTGTTGAAGATGCTACCCTTCCTCCATTGCATGCTTTTAGCCCCTTTATCAAATATAAGAAAGTTGTAATTTTGTGGATTGGTTTCTGTGTCCTCTCTTCTGTACCACTGGTCCACCTGCTTTTTTCGGTACCAGTACCATGCTGTTTTTGTTACTATTGCTTTGTAGTACAGTTTGAACTCTGGAATTGCTATACCTCGAGATTCACACTTCCTGCTTAGAGTTGCTTTTGCTATTCTGGGTCTTTTGTTTTTCCATATGAATTTCATGATTGATTTATCTATTTCTACAAGAAATGCCATTGGGATTTTGATTGGCATTGCATTAAACCTGTAGAGAACTTTGTGTAATATTGCCATTTTTATGTTGTTAGATCTGCCTATTCATGAACAGGGCACATGTTTCCATCTTCTGAGATCTTCTTCTATCTCTCTCTTTAGAGTTCTGTAGTTTTCATTATATAAATCTTTCACCTCTTTTGTTAGGTTGATTCCCAAGTATCTTATTTTATTTGAGGATATTGTGAATAGAGTGGTTTTCCTCATTTCCATTTCAGAAGTTTCGTTGCTGTTATACAGGAATGCCTTTGATTTATGCGTGTTAATTATATATCCTGCCACATTTCTGAATTCATTTATTAACTCTAGCCATTTCTTTGTAGACCTTTTTGTGTCTGTTAAATATATTATCATGTCATCTGCAAATAGTGATACTTTAAATTCTTCTTTTCCTATTTTTATGCCTTTAATTTCTTTGGTCTGTTTAATTGCTCTGGCTAGTATTTCAAAACTAAATTGAATAGAAGTGGTGATAAAGGGCATCCCTGTCTTGTTCCAGATTTTAGAAGGAATGCCTTCAGTTTTTCTCCATTTAGGATGATGCTAGCCTGAGGTTTAGCATATATAGCTTTTACAATTTTGAGGTAAGTTCCTGTTATCCCTAGTATTTATAGTGTTTTGAACATAAAGGGATGCAGAACTTTGTCAAGTGCTTTTTCTGCATCTATCGAGATGATCATATGGTTCTTGTCTTTAATTCTATTGATGTGGTGAATGGCATTTATTGATTTTCGTATATTGAACCATCCTTGCATCACGGGGATGAATCCTTCTTGATGATGGTGCACAATTATTTTGATACGCTTTTGTATTTGATTCGTCAGGATTTTATTGAGAATTTTTGCATCCAAGTTCATTAGAGATATTGGTCTGTAGTATTCTTTCTTTGAAGTGTCTTTGTCTGGTTTCGGGATCAGGGTGATGTTGGCCTCATAGAATGAATTTGGAAGAGCTCCTTCTTTTTCTATTTCTTAAAAAAGCTTGAAAAAATATTGGTTTTAATTCTTCTTTGAAGGTTTTGTAGAAATCCGCTGTATACCCATCCGGTCCAGGGCTTTTTTTTGGTTGGTAGTCTTTTGATTGCCTCTTCTATTTCTTCCTTTGTTATTGGCCTGTTTAAATTGTTTGTGTCTTCCTGACTCAATCTGGGCAGATCGTATGACTTAAGAAATTTATCAATATCTTCACAATATTCTATTTTGTTGGAATATAGTGTTTCAAAATACTTTCTAATTATCTTCTGTATTTCTGTAGTGTCTGTTGTGATATTGCCTTTTTCATCCCATATGTTAGTAATTTGAATTCTCTTTCTTCTTCTTTTCCTTAGCATGGCTAAGGGCCTGTCGATCTTATTTATTTTTTCAAAGAACCAACTTTTAGTTTTATCAATTTTTTCAACTTTTTTTTGTTTCAATTTCATTGATTTCTGCTCTAAATTTAATTATTTCTTGTCTTCTACTACATTTGCTGTTGTTTTGCTCTTCCTTTTCTAGGTTTTTGAGGTGTAGTTTAAGTTCATTTATTTGTTGTATTTTTCTTTTTTTGAGGAAAGAACTCCAAGAAATGAATTTCCCTCTTAAAACTGCTTTCATTGTGTCCCATAGATTCCGGTATGTTGTGTCTGTATTGTCATTTGTCTCTAAGAATTTTTTTATCTCCTTCTTTAAGTCTTCTGTAACCCATTGATCATTCAGTAGCATGTTGTTCATTTTCCATGTGATGTAGGATTTTTCCTTCTTTCTTTTCTCATTGATTTCCAGTTTCATTCCATTATGATCATATATGGTGCACGGAATAATCTCCATGCCTTTATATTTACTAAGAATTGCCCTATGGCATAATATATGGTGTATCTCTGAGTAGTATCCATGTGCTGCTGAGAAGAACATGTATCCACTTGATGATGGTTGATATATTCTATATATGTCGGTTAAGTCTAGGTTATTGATTGTGCTGTTGAGTTCTATAGTTTCTTTATTCAGTTTTTGTCTAGAGGATCTCTCTAATGCCGAGAGTGGTATGTTGAAGTCACCCGTAATTATTGTGTTGTAGTCTATTTGACTCTTGAACTTGAGGAGAGTTTGTTTTATGAACGTTGCACCTCCATTGCTTGGTGCATACAAATTGATAATTGTTTTTTTCTTGTTGGTGGATGATTCCTTTTAACAGAATATAGTGTCATTCTTTATCCCTTTTGATTAACTTAGGTTTGAAGTTGATTTTATTCCATATGAGTATGGCAAATCCTTCTTGCTTCCGAGGGCCGTGTGAGTGTTATGATTTTTCCCAACCTTTTACCTTCAGCCTGTGTATGTCTTTTCCTATCATATGAGTCTTCTGAACGCAGAATATTGTTGGATTTGTTTTTTTGATCCAGGTCACTAGCACATGTCTCTTGATTGGTGAAATTAGGCCATTAACATTTAAGGTTACAATTGAAATATGATTTGTACTTCCAGTCATGTTTATTTATTTATTATATTTTAGTTTGGATATTTTTTACTTTTTTGGTTACTTTCCTCCCGCTTTACTGAGATACTTCCCACTGTTTGTTTTGGGCACTATTTTTTAACTCTTCTTCTTGTAGTATTTTGCACAAAATGCTTTGCAGTGCTGGTTTTCTGGCTGAGAATTGTTTTAGCTTTTGTTTATCGTGAAAGACTTTAATTTCATTGTCAAATCTGAAGCTTAACTTTGCTTTATATGGTATTCTTGGTTGGAATTCTTTTTTTTTTTTCAGCATTTGAATTACATTGTTCCAGGATCTTCTCACTTTCAACGAATGTGATGAAAAATCAGTTGTTAACCTAATTGGTTTACCCCTGAATGTAATCTGCCTCCTTTCTCTTGTAGCTTTTAATATTCTCTCCTTGTTCTGTATGTTGGCTATCTTCATAATTATATGTCTTGGAGTTGGTCTATTTTGGTTTTGAATGTTTGGGGTCCTGTAGGCTTCCAGGAATTGGCAATCCAATCCATCATTCATCTCTGGGAAGTTTTATAGAATTATTTCATTTAATATGTTGTCCATTCCTTTGGTTTGAATCTCTATGCCTTCTTCTATCCTGATGACTCTTAAATTTGTTTTTTGTTTTTTTATGACATCCCATATCTTTTGAATAAATTCCTGGTGGGATTTAAGCATCTTTTCTGTGTTTACTCAATTCTTTTCAAGTTGATAAACTTTGTCTTCATTATCTGATGTTCTGACTTCTACTTGATCTAGTCTATTTGTAATATTCTCGTTTGAGTTTTTAATTTGGTTTATATTTTCCTGCATTTCTAGGATTACTGTTTAATATTTTTTTTAAGATCTCTATCTCCTGGTAATGCTCATTCTTTGCCATTTGAATTTGTTTGTTTAATTCATTTTCAAAATATACTTTTATTGCTTGGACTTGCTGCCTCATGTCTTCTCTAATATTCCTTTCCATCTGAGTTCGGTATGCCTTGAGTTCTTTCCCTATCGCTGTTTCTGATGCTTCAACGTCCTCCTGTAGAATTAAGTTGTCCTGCATTGTTTGTACTCCTTTTTTGCCCTTGTTTTTTCATGATGTTCACGTTACTTTCCAGCTCTATTTGATTGCTGTGTTTCTGCTTTATTCTTTAGATTTGTTTTGGTGTTGTATATCTCTGTTGTCTCTCCTTTGTGTTGGTAAACTATGCCTGCTAAAGTGGATTCCGCTTGGAAGTAATTCCGAAGGCCGAGCTCCAGTGATGTCACCTCTCTGCTTTGGCGGGCCCCAGGCTCCTTGCCGAGGTGTCCGAATTGGGGGGTGGGACTTGACTGTCTCTGGTTTGTTTCAGCTCTGGGTCACTGGCAGGCGGGTGGTCTCCAGCCGCCCAATTGCGCGGTTGGTCGCCAGCGGGCAGGCGGTCTCCAGCCGCCCAGTCACGCGGGCAGCAGGTGGGCTGTCGCCGTTGGGTTGGCAATCTCTAGCCACGCAGTCTCACGCTCGGTTGCCAGCGGGCGGGCATTCCTCAGGCCCCCAGTCACTCAGGCAGTGGGTGGAATATCACGTGCGGGCCTGCGGTCTCCAGTCGCCCAGTCACAAGGGCCTGCCTTCTAGTCCTTTGGTTTCTCCTGCTTGTCCTGGTTTCTTTTTCTAGATCAGATTTCCCCTGAGTGATGCCTCTCGGCAGTTCAAACTGTACTCTGTGCCTGCCGTTTGTTGGGTGTGGAGGGTGTCTTTTGGGAACCCAGACACTCTATTGTTTTGATTTTTTCTGCTTGCCCCTCCCCCAGCACTGGCTATACACGTTTCGTTATTGCCACTGATGGTAGGGGGAGTCGAAAGTCAGGTGTCTCTAGTTTTTCTTGCGTCTTTATGCAGGCTTGCTCTGATTAACCCTCCCCCGGAAAGCCTAGGAGACATTTTATGCGAATTCCCCGCTGTATGAGAGATCAGCTGAGTAACACACATCTGTTTTATTGTTGCAATCTATTGGAGAGGGGCGGTGGTTACTTCAGATCTCAAAGATGGTGGCCGCTGGTTTCCTTGGTGGAGTTTCTTTTGTGGGGGATAGAACTATACCACTTTCTTCCCTGTCTGAATTCCCATACTCAGCCCGGGGATCAGTGGGAGCTCAGCCGGCAGGATTCCACAGAATCCGCAGCAACATTTCTCCCTGCTTCAGGTCACTTCTCGATCTGTAACAGCAGGCCTGGCTGCATGATTCAATCAGCCCAGATCTCTGATTGCACAGTTGGCTATTGGGAACCCCGGCACTCTATTGTTTTGATTTTTTTTTCCGCTTGCCCCTCTCTCAGCGCTGGCTAGACAGGTTTTTTTCACCACTGATGGGAGGGGGAGTTGAAAGTCAGGTGCCTCTAGTTTTCCCCTGTCTTTAAGCAGGCTCGCTCTGATAATCTCTCCCCCAGAAAGCCTAGGAGAGATTTGATGCAAATTCCCCGAAGTATGGGAAATGAGCTGAGTAACAGCACCTGTTTTATTGTTGCAATCTGTTAGGGAGTGGCTGTCGTTACTTCAGCTCACCAAGATGGTGGCCGTTTGTTTCCTTTGTGGAGTTTCTATTGTGGGGGTTAGAACTGTACCACTTCCTTCCCCATCTGAAACCCTGAACTCAGCCCAGGGCTCAGTGGGGACTCTACTGGCAGAATTCCACAGAATCTGCATCAACGTTTTTCCGTGATTATTGATCGCATCTCGGTGGTGCCCTGCTATCTGTAGCCACTGGACGGGTCGCGCGGATCAGTCAGACAGGATCTCCGGTCGCAGAGTTGGCTCATGTTTGGGACTCATTTACCGGACCTCAGTGCTAGAAATCCTTCTTCTAGGTTTCAGTGCACCCCCATTTTGCTGTAAGTTCCTAACAAGATAGTTTTTTGTCGTTCTTAGTCGTTAGTCACCTGCGCAGTGGCGCGGTACAATGGGTATGATGCTCTCTATTCACGGCCCTCTTGTAATGTCAAAATATTATGATTTGTATGCACCATTCACTGAAGTTAATTTTCAGTATTAGGAAACAAATATGTATTTCAGGTGGATGAATATTTCTGAGAATAATCTTGTGAAAAGTTCATTATAAATCCTCATACATGAATATAAATGATTTTAGGAAGTGTATAATAAGACACATATATTTCATATTTTGAAAAATCTGGAGAGTATATATATATATATATATATATATATATATATATATATATATGCACACACACACACACAACACACACACACACAGACATT